>NC_142608.1:23773718-24073718 GCF_041222555.1 Hakea prostrata
ATTTCAGATTAGTAGAAATTCAGCCTTTGAATTTCCAGGTGATAAAGGAAGAGTTAGTAAGAAGACTTTGTCTGCTTTGATGCAAGTCTGTGCATTAGTGGAAAGTGCTCCAGCTGAAAGTGAAGTCAAGGAAGTGAAAAAGAAGCTTGAAGAAGTTGAAGTTGTTTGTGATTTCAAGGATGTCTTTCCGGATGATTTATCAGGATTACCTCCGGATAGAGAGTTGGAATTTTCGATTGAATTAATTCCAAGAGCCGCTCCGGTATCTAAAGCTCCATATAGAATGGCACCTACCGAGTTGAAAGAACTACAAGACCAGCTGAATGAACTCTCAGATAAAGGTTATATACAGCCTAGTGTATCGCCTTGGGGAGCCCCGGTTTTGTTTGTTAAGAAGAAGGATGGTAGTATGCGTATGTGCATTGATTACCGTAAGTTGAACAAATTGACCATTAAGAATAGGTATCCGCTGCCTCGGATTGATGATCTTTTTGACCAGTTAAGAGGTGCAGCAGGTGTTCTCGAAGATTGATTTGAGATCCGGATATCATCGGTTGAAGGTAAAAGCTAGTGACATTTGTAAGACAGCTTTTAGGACAAGATATGGTCATTTTGAGTTTAGAGTCATGCCTTTCGGTTTGACTAATGCTCCTGCAGTGTTTATGGACTTGATGAATCGAGTATTTCATGATGTGTTAGACAAGTTCGTTATTGTCTTTATCGATGACATTTTGATTTACTCAAAGAGCGAAGAAGAGCATCGGAAGCATCTTGGTATTACTTTGCAAAGACTAAGAGATAAGAAATTGTATGCCAAGTTTAGTAAGTGTGATTTCTGGCTTCCAAGAGTGGTATTTCTTGGTCATGTTGTTTCAGCCAAAGGTATTCGTGTCGATCCCGACAAGGTTAAGACAGTTGCCGAGTGGGAAAGACCGAAGACGGTGTCTGAAATAAGAAGTTTCTTAGGTTTGGCTGGTTATTATAGGAGATTTATTGAGAACTTTTCTAAGTTGGCTGCTCCTATGACTAAGCTAACTAGGAAAGAAGAGAAGTTTGTTTGGTCTGACGCATGTGAGAAGAATTTTCAAGAATTGAAGGATAGATTGACAAGTGCCCCGGTTTTAACTATACCCGATAATTCCGGTGGTCTGACAGTCTATACTGTTGCGTCTAAGATTGGTTGGGTTGTGTTTTAATGCAACATGGGAAGGTGATAGCTTATGCTTCAAGACAATTGAAGGTTTATGAGCGGAATTATCCCACTCAAGATTTGGAACTTGCAGCCGTTGTTTTTGCCCTAAAGATTTGGAGACATTACTTGTATGGTGAGAAGATTGCGATTTTCACAGATCATAAGAGCTTAAAGTATTTCTGTACCCAAAAGGAGTTAAATATGAGACAAAGAAGATGGTTGGAATTAGTCTCTGACTATGATTGTGATATCCAGTATCATCTTGGTAAAGCAAATGTTGTTGCGGACGCTCTTAGTAGGAAAAGTAACAAGAAGGATTTAGATTTTAATGCTATGAGCAAGTCGTTGTTGAAGTCAATTTCAAATTTTGAATTGGAAGTTGTTTCGCAAGGTTCAGATGTTATGCTTTCAGCCATGACAGCAAGATCCACCCTTAGGGATTGAATTGTTGCCTTGCAAGATTCGGATCCGGAATGAAAGAGAAGATAGAGAAGATTTCTTTAAATTCTGATTTGGACCCTGATTTTAGTATATCTATGGATGGTGCGTTATTGTTTAGAGGAAGACTTTGTGTGCCTGCAGTTGAAGAAGTTAAAAAGGAAATTTTGAAGGAAGCACACCAGTCAATCTTTACCGTACATCCAGGAGGTACAAAAATGTTTAAGGATTTGAAAGAACATTTTTGGTAGATTGGATTGAAGTCTCGATGTGGAAGATTTTGTAGCTAAGTGTGAGACTTGTCAACGTGTTAAAGCTGTTCGACAACCTTCGTCTGGATTATTGCAGCCCTTACCCTTGCCTGGTTGGAAATGGGAGAACATTACTATGGACTTCGTGACTAGTTTGCCCCGAACAAGTAAAGGTAATGACACTGTGTGGGTAATTGTTGATAGATTGACCAAATCAGCCCATTTTATTCCTATGAAGATTACTCACACTATGGATAAGTTAGCTAGGCTTTATGTGGACAATGTTGTTACGTCCGCATGGAGTGCCCGTGAGTATTGTGTCCGATCGTGACCCTAGATTTACTTCAAGATTTTGGAATAGTTTGCAGAAAGCTTTGGGAACCCGATTGAATTTAAGTATCGCTTCACCACCCTCATCGATGGATGGATCCCGAGTAGACAATTCAGATTTTGGAAGATATGCTTAGATCGTGTGTTGTTGATATGAGTGGTAATTGGGATGAACATATAGCTTTGGTTGAGTTTGCCTATAACAATAGTTATCAGTCTACAATAGGCATGGCTCCTTTTAAAGCTTTATATGGAAACACTTGTAGAACACCTCCGTATTGGACCGAAATCGGAGAAAGGAAAGTGTTAGGACCTGAAATGATTGAAGCTACCAAAGGCGATGGTAGATATGATAAGAGAAAGGATTAAGACTGCTCAGCCAAGACAAAAATCTTATGCTGATAGAAGAAGGTCAGATTTGGAATTTCAAGTTGGTGAGAAAATGTTTCTAAAGGTATCGCCTATGAAGGGTGTAATGAGGTTTAATGTTAAAGGAAAGCTTAGTCCTCGTTATATTGGACCTTATGAGATTCTTGAAAGAATTGGATCAGTTGCTTATCGTTTGGCTTTACCTCTGTCACTCGCTGAGACTCATAATGTATTTCATGTTTCAATGCTTCGGAAGTATGTTGAGAACCCAGATCACATACTACAGCAAGAACCTGAAGGACTTTGTGCTGATTTATCTTATAAGGAAGAACCGGTTAAAATCTTGGATAGAAAGGACAAGCAGTTAAGGAATCGAACTATCCCTTTGGTGAAGATTCAAGGGAAGAACCATACCCCTGAAGAAGCGTCTTGGGAAAAGGAAGAAGATATGAAGGAGAAGTTTCCTCATCTTTTTTGGAAGTATAGGTATACTTTCCATTTCGAGGACGAAATTTCTTTTAAGGAGGGGGAATGTGAAACTCGGCCCTAACCTTAACCCGGATACCCTTTGATTGTAGGTCCGAAGACCTGAAGTAGAAGTGAAAGTCAACTATGGGCCATATTGGTAGATGATATAGTGTTCAACTCCGAACCTATGGAAATTGAAGATGATGCCCCATACTTGAAGTCAGTGTTGGATATAGAGAAGAGACTGCACCTTGATGAAGAGAAGATTAGTTGATGACCTTAGAGCTTGGTGGGATATGATTTAAAGCCATTTTTCCATGCTAGGTATGTTATAGAATATGTGTTTAAAGTTTCGTTTGATTCCGAGTAGTGGAAGACCCTCAAATCCCTATTTTTGGCTTTGCTGTCAGCCTGGGTCGAGTGCTTGGGTCGAGTACTCAATGCTACCCAGCCAATTGACCCAGTGTGGCTAAACTCGAATAGAATCTTCTGTTTTGAGAATCTTGCTATATATACCCCATGTGTCACGCCCTCCCAGCCGGTACCCTATCTGGCATACCCGAGAGTGTGATCCACAGCCCGAAGATCAGGTATCGAGTGATCAACCTCCCACATAAACAATAACATAATCATGAACAATCATAATAAAAGTGCGGAAGATAAACCATAGATCCAATAAAGAAAGAATGAATCATAAATGAATCAGAATAATAGATATAATCAGAGTGTCAAACAGATAAGTAAAGTGAGACAAAAATCCCACTTTACAACCAGCGGAAAAGTAGCTCTAAAAGAACAAACTAGACATAATCTAATCCCAGTAGCAAGTACATTGGGTAACTAAGTTGTTCTCCACTTTATAGACAACATCCTTAAAAGTGTAAATCTCATAAATAGCACAAGGACGCTTCCACTCAATGGTCGGACTAAGCATCGTACGGAGCATAACCACTCGCGGGATCTTCAGAGTAATTGTGGTAACCGCAATCACCTTCCCGGAGATATGCCTCTTCGCCTTGCGCTTCTTCATAGGGACCGTCATAACACTCAAGTACTGCAGGGATAGTCTAACAAACATTGTACAATAAAGGAATGAGTTTCAAAGAAACTCGGTGAAGGCGATTAAAATCCATAATAACATAAATGGCAGGATTCCAGAACACTCATAAATGCAATATGATATGAGACAAGCAATGAATGAATGAATGAATCTAACTCTATGTATGCTCGTCTCTATTGGCAGACATGCTTTAAGTCATAGCACCGTACTTCTTTAGGAAAGTCCACTCACATCCTCAACCATTTGAGATATCTTGGATTCTCTCACGGATCATTTCACCGGTCTTGAGCAGCCGATTGGTAATGGGTCCTTCATCCCTCGGGACAAACCATGGCAGGGGGTTAAGTCAACACACTCTCTCACAACCATTTGGTATAAGTACTGGCGCATGTCGTGGTAAAACCTAGCCAAATGCAAGTCTTCTACTTAGTTACATCAAGACAGATCCAGATACTTCCATTCCTCGTCCCTGACGATCCTTTCCGGTATCCTTCACACTAGAGTCCTCATAGTCCCTGACTACGGACTCATCAACCCTATTGATCATCCACATATGGTAAACGGGAAGCTCTCACGTCCTCTCACGGGTTGGTTACCGGTCTTAAGCGCCCGTGAGCCCAAGTCTAACCATATGCAACCCTACCAATAAATGGCCCCCACAATGTGATTCCTGTCCTCTCACGGGTTGGTTACCGGTCTTGAGCGCCCATGAATCCCCATTGCTACCACGGGTCGTTCGGTCTCAATACCCCTCCGATTAGGGTCCGACATAACAGGACATCCTAGCCAAACACTACTAGACAATCCTAGATATGTCATCCAACAGTTTAGGAAGGTGTCCAGAGGGCATCTCCGAAAACATCCCATAATATTCCCGTAGTAGTCCAAGGACAGAAGTGTCAAAAGGACACCTCTCCTTTCCAAACCATACTTAAGCATACACATGCATCAATTCATATCATCACATATATGGTAACTTCATATATGGAAAGAAATCAATAATTACAATCACTTGTATAACATTGGTAAGTAAATCATACATGAATCAATTCAATATGAATAAGTAATGCTACTGTAATCAAAGTTATGCAACAAGTAGTATATCATTGTAAGAATCTAATTTAGGAATCATATCTATGATATTCAAATATAGAAACTAGATTCATGCTATCTATGTAATTAAGGAAATAACCATCCTTACCTTTTATAACTCGCAAAGGAATCCTAAGAAATCAAGTAAGATCTTGGCAAACTTGAGAAGAAGGTCCTAAACAAGTATATACAACATATTAGGAAAGATCCCTAACAGAAAAGATACCAAAACATCCAACAGACCAATTCTCGGAGTTGCTCAGTACTCATTGGTCGAGTGGATTGGTCGAGTGGTCCAGTCGACCAATCAGTCGACCAATGCAGACAGTAGCCTAAAAAAAACAGAGTTTTAAGATATGAAATCCGAATTTGGTGGTTCAAAAGGGTACTAATCAAGGGGTAAACTACATCAGCAGTAATCTAACATATAGGGGACCTCAAAACACCAATCAAATCAAGATATCAAGATCCAAATTAGGAAACAAAAAGTTACCATAATTAGATCAACCATGGATCTTGATGAATTTGAAATAGGAATCAAAGACAAGAACAATAGGAGGATGGATCATTGCTTCAGGTAATGGTATCATGAAAACATACTTAGATCTTCAAGGAACAAGGCTTAGAAGCATAAATCTAAATAAGGAAATAAAACCTACCATATATGTAACTATCATGATTCATGAAGAACACATAGTATGGTAGAAGAGAACAACTAGAGATTGATAGATCATAGATCATGAAAAGAAAACACAACGATTAACTACTAACATGATCAATCATAAAAGATCCAAGGAGATCGGAATTCAAATCAGAAGTTTAACAAAGATTAGATCATGGTTTGATCATGATTCCTTCAAAAGCTTACAATGATCATGGTTAAGATCATTGTTCTAGCCTCAAATCCTTAGGATGATCATGAGAACATGTTCAGAGATGTTTGCAACAGAGAATGCAGCATCTCTTCTACTGTCTCAACTCAAAAAGGAAAGAAAAACAAAGATGGAGGAGAAGAAAAGAGAGTAGACATACCTTTTGATGCAAAAAGAAGAGTTTCGACGAAGATCCGTCAAGAAAACACCAAGGATGCAAGGGAGATGACTTGCAGAGGTCTTTGGTTCGTTCCAGAGAGTTTGGAGGCAGCAAATACGAAGTGGACTCGAGATTGGACTTAAATAGAGCAAGAACAACCTAATTGCCAAAGACAGCACTCATTGGTCGAGTGGATTGGTCGACTGGGCCGATCGACCAATCAATCGACCAATGCTGACAGAAGACCAAAACAGGGAATTGAAGGCCCAGATCAAATCCAATCCTAAAGGGGTTTTGCACACAAGTCAAGTGACTTACCTAATGGGTAGAAATGCCTTCAAACCAAGATAGAGAGCACTCCAAGTCCATCAACTAATCAGATCTTCATCGAGATTCAGTTTCCATAAATAGAACTTCATCATCAACTTTCATGGATTCAAAGCCGGACACCAAGTCCTCTCATGGGATGGCCCAAAGCTGACTTCTTACTTTACTTCGGGTCACCGGACCTACAAATAACAAGGTTCCGGGTCAAGGTTAGGGCTGGGTTTTACATTCTCCCCCCCTTAAAGAAATTTCGTCCCCGAAATTGAAAGCGTACCTGTGCTTCCAAAGAGGTAAGGAAACTTCTTCTTCATATCTTCTTCCTTCTCCCAAGAAGCTTCTTCAGGGGTATGGTTCTTCCACCGAATCTTCACCAAAGGGATGGTGCGATTCTGCAGCTGCTTGTCCTTCCTATCCAAGATTTCGGCCGGTTCTTCATCATAGGTCAAATCAGCACTAAGTCCTTCAGTGCTTGCTGCAAAATGTGTTCCGGATTCTCTATGTATTTTCGGAGCATCGAAATATGAAACACATTGTGAACACCAGCAAGAGGCGGAGGTAATGCTAATCGATACGCAACAGGTCCAACCTTTTCCAAAATCTCGAAAGGTCCAATGTAACGAGGGCTAAGCTTTCCCTTAACATTGAATCTCATCACACCCTTCATTGGTGAAACCTTCGAAAAGACTTTCTCTCCAACTTGAAATTCCAAATCGGTCCTTCTCTTATCAGCATAAGATTTCTGTCTTGACTCAAGGCGCGACTTAATCCTTTCTCTTATCATATCTACCATAGCACTCGTAGCTTCAATCATTTCAGGACCTAAGACTTTTCTTTCACCTGTCTCAGCCAAGACAAAGGTGTCCTACAAGTACTGCCATACAAAGCCTTGAATGGAGCCATGCCTATTGTTGCTTGATAACCGTTGTTATAGGCAAACTCAACCAAAGCTAGGTGTTCATCCCAATTACCACCCATATCCACCACACAAGATCGAGCATGTCTTCCAATGTCTGAATTGTCCGCTCGGATTGTCCATCGGGACCGTGGATGATGAGCTGCACTCAAGTTCAATTGGGTTCCCAAGGCCTTCCGCAAACTATTCCAAAACCTTGAGGTGAACCTAGGATCACGATCCGAAACAATACTCAAAGGCACACCATGCAGACGAACCACATTATCCACATAAAGCCTTGCTAGCTTATCCGCAGTATGAGTGATCTTCATAGGAATGAAATGGGCTGATTTGGTCAACCTATCAACAATCACCCACACAAGTGTCATTGCCTTTACTTGTCCGAGGCAAGCTAGTCACAAAGTCCATGGAGATATCCTCCCACTTCCAACTAGGAATAGGAAGGGGCTGAAGTAATCCAGATGGAGGTTGTCGAACGGCTTTCACACGTTGGCAAGTCTCACACTTGGCAACAAAATCATCAACATCCGCCTTTAGACCAATCCACCAAAAATGTTCCTTCAAATTCTTGTACATCTTGGTGCTTCCCGGTGTATAGTAAAGACCGACCGGTGTGCTTCCTTCAATATTTCTTTCCTAACTTCTTCATTTGCGAGCACACACAGTCTTCCTCTAAACAACAAAGCACCATCCATGGATATACCAAAGTCGGGGTCCGACTCGAGATTCGAAGAAATCTTCTCAACTTTGATCAAAAACTCTTGATCAGAACTCTGCAGAGCAACAATCTTATCTCTAAGACCAGATCTTGCCGTCATGGCAGAAAGAATAAAATCAGAATTCTCAGGGACGATTTCCAAATCAAAACTCTCAATAGAAGACCACAATGGTAAACTCAAAGCATTCAAATCCAAAGTCTTCTTCTGGTTCTTCCTACTAAGAGCATCAGCAACAACATTTGCTTTCCCAGGATGATACTCGAATATCACAATCATAATCGGAGACTAGTTCCAACCATCTCCTTTGCCTCATGTTCAACTCCTTTTGGGTAAAGAAGTATTTCAAACTCTTATGATCCGTGAAAATGGCAATCTTCTCACCGTAAAGGTAATGTCTCCAAATCTTCAAAGCAAAGACAACGGTGGCAAGTTCTAGATCGTGAGTGGGGTAATTCCGCTCATAATCCTTCAATTGCCGAGAAGCATAGGCTACGACCTTGCCATGTTGCATCAGTACACAACCCAAACCAATCTTTGACGCATCGGTATAAAATCGTCATACCACCGGAACTATCGTGTATAGTCAAAACCGGGGCACTTGTCAATCTATCTTTCAACTCTTGGAAATTCTTCTCACAAGCGTCGACCAAACAAACTTTTCTTCTTTCCTGGTCAACTTAGTCATAGGAGCAGCCAACCGAGAAAAGTTCTCAATAAACCTTCGGTAGTAACCCGCCAATCCAAGGAAACTTCTTATTTCCGTTACTGACTTCGGTCGTTCCCAATCAGCCACAGCTTGGACCTTTTCAGAATCGACACGAATACCTTCGGCTGAAACTACATGACCAAGGAATACCACTCTCTTAAGCCGGAAATCACACTTGCTAAACTTAGCGAACAACTTCTTTTCTCGCAACCTTTGCAAAGTGAAACTTAGATGACTCGCATGCTCTTCTTCGCTCTTCGAATAGATCAAGATGTCATCAATGAAAACAATCACAAACTTATCAAGCACATCATGAAATACTCGGTTCATGAGGTCCATGAACACCGCAGGAGCATTAGTCAATCCGAAGGGCATGACTCTAAACTCGTAGTGACCATACCGCGTTCGGAAAGCTGTCTTGAAGATATCACTAGGCTTCACTTTCAATTGGTGATATCCGGACCTTAAGTCAATCTTTGAGAACACAACCGCACCCTTCAACTGATCGAAGAGATCATCAATTTCGGGCAGCGGATATCTATTCTTGATAGTCAACTTATTCAACTCACGGTAGTTGATGCACAAGCGCATACTACCATCTTTCTTCTTGACGAACAAGACCGGAGCTCCCCAAGGTGACACACTAGGCTGTACGAAACCTCTATCAATGAGCTCATTCAAGTGATTTTGCAACTCTTTCAACTCAAGAGGAGCCATCCCGTACGGAGCTTTAGATACCGGAGCGGCACCAGGGACGAGATCAATAGAAAATTCGACATCCCCGTCCGGAGGCACTCCCGATAGATCATCGGGGAAGACATCAATAAAGTCGCAGCACAACCCCGACTTCATCGACTCTTTTCTCCACTATACCCTTGCCTTCAGATGAAGCATCATCCACTAGGGCATAGACTTGCATCAGCAGGGCATAAAGCACCTTCTTACAAACCCTTCTCTTTTCACCCCGAAATTCAAAGACCGGACTTCCACAAATATGGAACTGAATCTTCTTTGAGGAACAAAGGAACACAGCTTTGTGGGCTGTCAACCAATCAATTCCCAAAATAACATCGAAGTCCTTCATGTCAAGAATCACAAAATTGGCTTCCAAGTTCCTCTCACCAATCAACACAGGACATTTAGATAACCCCTTATCTAGTTTCACAACAGACCAAAGAGGTGTACTAATCAATAAACAACTAGACAACTTCTCGGGGATTAGGTTAGTCTTCTTGATGAATGCAGATGACATGAACGAATGAGATGCACCCGTATCAAATAAGACAAATGCAGAAATAGAAGCAACTAACAATGTACCCGTAATCACTTCATGGCTTGGATCCCGCTCAAGACCGGAAATACCGAAAACTCTACCAGAGGGAGGAGCAGGAGCACTCTTCACCACCGGGGCAAAGCTGTCTGGGCGGTGCCGCCGGGACAGCACGAGCAAAATGACCAGCTTGCTTGAAGTAGAAACAAACAGATTGCTGGAACCAACAGGGGTGGCTGCAACAGAGGGCTTTCGAACAAAAGGCCTTGCACTTGCACTTGCACTTGGGGTCTGGTGGTCGGTTTCCGCCATACCGTCTAAACCGGCCGGGCTGCTGAAAACCCGTGTTCCGACCTACACTCTTAGCCCGAAAGGTAGGAGTGGGGTAGGGTGTAGGTCTCACAAAACGACGGTCATTACGATCCACCAAACCAGAATTCCTTGATCGCCAAGGCTTTTGCACACGAGCACTTTCCTTCTCTGTTTCTTCCAACTTCTTCGAGTTCTCGCACCACTTGAGCATAGCTCACTATAGGCTGGACCTGTGAGGTAAGCTTTAATGGCAGTGGCGCAGTCCTTTGAAGAACTTCTTTGCTTTCGCGAGGTCATCCTTCGCAGAATCTGGAGCAAAGAAATGAAGCTCCTCGAACTTCTCGTTGGTACTCCAACACAGACAGAGTTCCTTGAGTCGAATCATGAACTCGGCTTCCTTCGCATCCTTCACCGCCTCGGGAAAGTAGTTCATACAAAAGCCTCTTTGAATAACTCCCAAGTTACAACTCCCGCATGCAAACCTTCCAAAACAGACGAGTGGAGATCCACCATGCATCGCCTTCTTGTTGCAACTTCTGCTCAAAGCAAACAAAATCTTCTCGAGCATCCGAGCATTGCAGATGTCGGAAAGCCTTCTCCAACTCACGAAGCCACTTGTTAGGAAACAAAGGGTCCTTGGTAACTCCAAGGAAAGTGGGTACTTGCATCTTCGTAAAACTCTCCATCAAAGTGAGTATGAGGAGTTCCAGCTAAACCTCCCGCATTCAGGATCATGCGGCATGAGGATTCACATTAGCACCAGCCCGGGTCTCATTATGCGGAGTCATGAAACCCACCAACATCCGGTTGAATTGAGCCGCTTGTCGTCGCATCATATTGCCCATAATATTGGCAATATCTCGAAAACTTCCAACATTCGGGGCACCAGGTATCTCATGAGTACCCCGATCAACATTTGGTATCTCACCACCTCCATGAGGTACTTCACCACCCTCCCCGAGGTATTTCACCACCTCCATGACCACCGGATTCACCACGCCCACTTCTCGAGTAACCATTCTCGCAAAACCGAGAACATCAAAATACCGAATTTCGAAGATTCAACATAAACCACAAGTCCAAATGATTTGAAAACTTAAATCATGCTCAAATATATCCATATAGTCATCAAACAATATTCCATAAGGCAAAAATCACATTTTCCAAAAATTCAACAGCAATTGAGGTCTCTCGTGACCATTGGTCGAGTGATTGGTCGATCGACCCAGCCGACCAATGAGTCGACCAATGCAGCATAATGCGAAAAATTCGCATTATAAGCCTCACTTTCACATTCCAACCTCATTCTAACTTCTTCCAAAGGTGAGAGAGCTCTAGGGAAAGTCTCCAAGAGTTCTCACAAGTGTTCTTGAGGTGATTTGGTGCTTCAACAACAACACCACAACACACCATCTTCACAAACAAGGTAAGTCTCTCATTCTTTCTTCCATTTTCATCTTCTCATGTTTGCATTTCAATAAAACCATGCTTTACTTGTATCCAATGCTAGAAATCATGCTTAGGAATGCTTAGAAACATATTCCCTAGGTTTTAAACACAATGCCATGCATAGACAACAAGTTTTAACATAATGGTGTTCATCTCGCAAAGTTTTATACCGAAATCGATATCTTTAGAAAAATTCCGTTTTCTCCCAAACCGCTTGAAATTTTCGCACGAGATCAAATGCTACATGCTCAAGATGACATTAAAGATAGGTCCATACAATTTGATTTAACCAATTTCAACTTTTCAAAAATCCAATTTTGACCTAAATCGCAAAATCCCCAAATTTCCTTCTTGCTGAATTTTTCGCTTTAATCCAAGTTTTCGATCGATTTTCATCAAACAAACTTCATAGACATGAAATTCCAAGTATTGCGCACATGCTCGTATGTTCAAATCAAATTTCCCCCAAATTTGAAAATTTTCCGAAAATTACGAAAATACCCTTTTTGGCTCAAATCTTAAGATAGCACTAATCGGAATTGTCTCTTGTCTCTTTCACAGATACCCACTATGCAGAGGGGAGGGCGAGGACGAGGTAGAGGTCGTGGTCGCATTGTAGGTGCTCTTAGGGGCAGAGGTCGGTTCCTTCGGAGCCTAGACAGGAGGTTAGGAGACCAGACATGTTTGACACACCTCGAGCCGAGTTCCCGTACGAGGCCTACTTCAGCCATCGCAATATCGAGATGGGACGTCTACTTCACTTACGCCAGCTCGTAGCCTTTAGGATTCGGCAGAGGTTCGACACATTGCAAGTGGACTCATCTCTTCACCGAGGATCCGCCGGTATACCCGGAACTAGTGAGGTTGTTCTTTAGCAACCTTACTTACACGTAGGAGGCTCGAGGCCAAGGACATCCACTTAGACTTGTCCTCGGGAGCAGTGGTCTTCCGGACTCGGATTCGCTTCTCTACCCGGAGCACCGGCTGAGATCTTGCAGGTTCCTTACTATCCACAAGCAGTGTGTGTGGATACCCGCAGGAGCAGATCCGGACAGCCATCCGATGCCGTACGAGCTACGCGAGATATGCTCTACGCTATGGGATAGCCGTCGATGCTTCACTCCGTGGACCAGCGGACGGATGACGGATTCTCGCACGGATTATCGGTCGCATAGTCGGCCGAAACATTATGCCGAAAGCCGGACATCACCATCGGGTCACAGTGATGGAGGCCTTAGTCATCTACCGCATCTACATGGGCTTCGAGATCGATCTCTCCTACATCATTCAGCAGGTCATGCCGGACTTAGTTCTCGCGGCCTAGCATGCGGAACCTTTGCTATGGGAGGCTACCGACTCGATCTTCGGGCATTTTGGGGTGAGTTTCGAGGATACACCGGTGGACACCGGTTCACATGGATACTCTATTGGGACTCGGACCATTCGTCGATGAGACTACAGCAGTCGAGAGAGATCTCCCGGTCCGGAGGGTGAGGATGATGATGAATCGGAGGATGAGGATTAGGGGTCGGAGGATGGAGGAGAGGATATCGGTCCCGATAGTGATGATCAGGCCGGAGATGATGCAGATATGCACGAGGCCGAGCCCGTGCATCACGAGTTTCCTTCATCACACTTCGAGGCAGGTGGCCCTTCACATGCGGTTCCGGAGACTTCGGATCTTGGAGCACAGATGAGATCGATGACTTCCATGCTAGAGAGAATGGAGGTCGGACAGAGTAGATGTACGAGAGGATGGAGTCACGACAGATAGGATAGAGCATCAGGTGACTCAGCTAGCGGAGGAGTTCGAGCATACGAGAGATCGGAGAAGATCACCTAGATAGACCGTACCTTAGGATTTCCATTTATGCATTTCGGATGTAATCGTTGTAAAAACTTTTGAAATTAATGAAGTTCATTTTGTTTCCCTTTAATTATTGTATATTATGCACCTTTCTTTTCCTTGCATTAGTGACATTTGTTCAAGTATAATTATGGTATGTTATTCGGAAATGTTCGTTATGCCTCAAGGGTCAAGTTTCTAATTCAGTGTTCTATCATTCACTTCTAAGAGTAGAAGAGTCATTTCAGATCAATGACTCAGAATGTTCAGTTATTGTCTTTTGTAGTTAGGATCTCCTCGAACCTTGGGCTCGATACCAATCATTCACGCCCTCCCAGCCGGTACCCTATCCGGCATACCCGAGAGTGTGATCCACAGCCCAAGATCAGGTATCGAGTGATCAACCTCCCACATAAACAATAACATAATCATGAACAATCATAATAAAAGTGCGGAAGATAAACCATAGATCCAATAAAGAAAGAATGAATCATAAATGAATCGGAATAATAGATATAATCGTAGTGTCAAAACAGATAAGTAAAGTGAGGCAAAAATCCCACTTTACAACCAGCGGAAAAGTAGCTCTAAAAGAACAAACTAGACATAATCTAATCTTAGTAGCAAGTACATTGGGTAACTAAGTTGTTCTCCACTTTATAGACAACATCCTTAAAAGTGTAAATCTCATAAATAGCACAAGGACGCTTCCACTCAATGGTCGGACTAAGCATCGTACGGAGCATAACCACTCGCGGGATCTTCGAGTAATTGTGGTAACCGCAATCACCTTCCCGGAGATATGCCTCTTCGCCTTGCGCTTCTTCATAGGGACCGTCATAACACTCAAGACTGCAGGATAGTCTAACAAACATTGTACAATAAAGGAATGAGTTTCAAAGAAACTCAAGTAAGGCGCTTAAAATCCATAATAACATAAATGGCAGGATTCCAGAATACTCATAAATGCAATATGATATGAGACAAGCAATGAATGAATGAATGAATCTAACTCTATGTATGCTGGTCTCTATTGGCAGACATGCTTTAAGTCATAGCACCGTACTTCTTTAGGAAAGTCCACTCACATCCTCAACCATTTGAGATATCTTGGATTCTCTCACGGATCATTTCACCGGTCTTGAGCAGCCGATTGGTAATGGGTCCTTCATCCCTCGGGACAAACCATGGCAGGGGGTTAAGTCAACACACTCTCTCACAACCATTTGGTATAAGTACTGGCGCATGTCAGGGTAAAACCTAGCCAAATGCAAGTCTTCTACTTAGTTACATCAAGACAGATCCAGATACTTCCATTCCTCGTCCCTGACGATCCTTTCCGGTATCCTTCACACTAGAGTCCTCATAGTCCCTGACTACGGACTCATCAACCCTATTGATCATCCACATATGGTAAACGGGAAGCTCTCACGTCCTCTCACGGGTTGGTTACCGGTCTTAAGCGCCCGTGAGCCCAAGTCTAACCATATGCAACCCTACCAATAAATGGCCCCCACAATGTGATTCCTGTCCTCTCACGGGTTGGTTACCGGTCTTGAGCGCCCATGAATCCCCATTGCTACCACGGGTCGTTCGGTCTCAATACCCCTCCGATTAGGGTCTGACATAACAGGACATCCTAGCCAAACACTACTAGACAATCCTAGATATGTCATCCAACAGTTTAGGAAGGTGTCCAGAGGGCATCTCCGAAAACATCCCATAATATTCCCGTAGTAGTCCAAGGACAGAAGTGTCAAAAGGACACCTCTCCTTTCCAAACCATACTTAAGCATACACATGCATCAATTCATATCATCACATATATGGTAACTTCATATATGGAAAGAAATCAATAATTACAATCACTTGTATAACATTGGTAAGTAAATCATACATGAATCAATTCAATATGAATAAGTAATGCTACTGTAATCAAAGTTATGCAACAGTAGTATATCATTGTAAGAATCTAATTTAGGAATCATATCTATGATATTCAAATATAGAAACTAGATTCATGCTATCTATGTAATTAAGGAAATAACCATCCTTACCTTTTATAACTCGCAAAGGAATCCTAAGAAATCAAGTAAGATCTTGGCAAACTTGAGAAGAAGGTCCTAAACAAGTATATACAACATATTAGGAAAGATCCCTAACAGAAAAGATACCAAAACATCCAACACAGACCAATTCTGGAGTTGCTGTACTCATTGGTCGAGTGGATTGGTCGACTGGTCCAGTCGACCAATCAGTCGACCAATGCAGACAGTAGCCTAAAAAAAACAGAGTTTTAAGATATGAAATCCGAATTTGGTGGTTCAAAAGGGTACTAATCAAGGGGTAAACTACATCAGCAGTAATCTAACATATAGGGGACCTCAAAACACCAATCAAATCAAGATATCAAGATCCAAATTAGGAAACAAAAAGTTACCATAATTAGATCAACCATGGATCTTGATGAATTCGAAATAGGAATCAAAGACAAGAACAATAGGAGGATGGATCATTGCTTCAGGTAATGGTATCATGAAAACATACTTAGATCTTCAAGGAACAAGGCTTAGAAGCATAAATCTAAATAAGGAAATAAAACCTACCATATATGTAACTATCATGATTCATGAAGAACACATAGTATGGTAGAAGAGAACAGCTAGAGATTGATAGATCATAGATCATGAAAAGAAAACATAGCGATTAACTACTAACATGATCAATCATAAAAGATCCAAGGAGATCAGAATTCAAATCAGAAGTTTAACAAAGATTAGATCATGGTTTGATCATGATTCCTTCAAAAGCTTACAATGATCATGGTTAAGATCATTGTTCTAGCCTCAAATCCTTAGGATGATCATGAGAACATGTTCGAGAGATGTTTGCAACAGAGAATGCAGCATCTCTTCTACTGTCTCAACTCAAAAAGGGAAAGAAAAACAAAGATGGAGGAGAAGAAAAGAGAGTAGACATACCTTTTGATGCAAAAAGAAGAGTTTCGACGAAGATCCGTCAAGAAAACACCAAGGATGCAAGGGAGATGACTTGCAGAGGTCTTTGGTTCGTTCCAGAGAGTTTGGAGGCAGCAAATACGAAGTGGACTCGAGATTGGACTTAAATAGAGCAAGAACAACCTAATTGCCAAAGACAGCACTCATTGGTCGAGTGGATTGGTCGACTGGCCCAGTCGACCAATCAGTCGACCAATGCTGACAGCAAGACCAAAACAGGGAATTGAAGGCCCAGATCAAATCCAATCCTAAAGGGGTTTTGCACACAAGTCAAGTGACTTACCTAATGGGTAGAAATGCCTTCAAACCAAGATAGAGAGCACTCCAAGTCCATCAACTAATCAGATCTTCATCAGGATTCAGTTTCCATAAATAGAACTTCATCATCAACTTTCATGGATTCAAAGCCAGACACCAAGTCCTCTACTGGGATGGCCCAAAGCTGACTTCTTACTTTACTTCGGGTCACTGGACCTACAAATAACAAGGTTCCCGGGTCAAGGTTAGGGCTGGGTTTTACACCATGACTTCGTGATTTTAGTATCCCTAGCCTCCATAACACCTAGAGAGCGAAGGGAAACCATCTCCAAGCCTCCAAGAGTGAAGAAGAAGACCTAATCTTGCAACCTTGCAAACTCTCTCTCTTGTTCTTCAATTAAAGGTTAGTAATCTATCTTTTATGTTAATGATTTATTCTTTCTATGATCACTCTTATCTCTGAACTGAGATTATGATGAAGATGCTGCAACCATGTAGTCATATCTTTACAATCTCTTTTCATTCTCTTGTACTATGATCATCTCTTTCATTCTTAACATGATTCTTATGATTTCTTCTTAAACTATGATAATATTTCCTATTTTGATTCATTCTAGCATTATAGATGCTTCTCTATGATTATTCATACCTCTGATATATTGTGTTCTTGTACTAGAATGAGATCTAATCATCTCTAGTTCATCTCTTTCATTCATAGCATGTTTCCAATGAAAACTATGTTTTTTACCAAAATAGAAACTATGGTTCTAAATTAGGAAGTAATGTTTTAATGGTGGTTTGATGTCTAAATTATACTTTCTAGGCTTAGACTACTGTGTTAGACAATCCCTCCAAGTTTCGTTGCATTCCGGTTTGTGTAGCATAGGTTTCAGATCAAGATACCTTTTTTATTTTCGGATTTGCCCATGGGCAGCGATCGCCTGGTCGATCGGCCAATGCTACCCGACCAATCAACCCATAGCACTGCAGAATCTGTTTTCTTCGTCCGATTTGATTCGAATCATGCTTATTCTTTTAGGACTACTTCTTAATGATTGTGTGATGCTATTTTAGGGATTATTTGCTAACTTTGGATTCATCCTCTTGTTCGTCCGGAATATTCTCGGATCTATTTAAGGTAAGGAAAGTTGTTATCATATTTACATAGATTTGCATAGATTTAGTTTCTAATTTGGGAACTACTTAGATTTTCTACTGTTATGTTAGTTTCTATTATGATATGAATGTGGCAAGTACATTAGGATCTTAATTCTTTATTTACTTTATGTACTTGATTATGTATGAGTACTTACTCATGTATGTTTCCTTATTTATTTAATCTTGTCTTATTATACTCTTTCATATGATGTGATATTTGTCGTGGATGATATGACTGAATTATGATTGTGATTGCTTAGGTATGATTTGGGATTGGGGAATGTCCTTTTGACATTTCTGTCCTTGGACCTCATTGGGAGTAGTATGGGATATTTCCAATGTTGCCCTTTGACGCTTTCCCGGATTATTTGTTTTCATAACTAGGACTTGTCTAGCAGTGTTTGGCTAGGTTATACCCCTGTTATATCAGACCCGAATCGGAAGGGTATTGAGACCGAACGACCCATGGTAGCAATGGGGATTCATGGGTGCTCAAGACCGGTGAGTTATATCCATGAGGGGACATGAATCACATTGTGGGGACCATTTGTGGGTAGAGTTGCATATTGATAGACTTGGGCTCATGGGCGTTCAAGACCGGTAACCAACCCGTGAGAGGACATGAGAGCTTCCCGTTTACTATATGTGGATGACCTATAGGGTTGATGAGTCCGTATTTGAGAGAGTCGGATACGCTGACTCTAGTGTGAAGGATACCGGAAAGGATCCCGAGAGGGGAGGAATGGACGTATCTGGATCTGAGTTGATATGACTAAGTAGAAGACTTGCATTGGGCTAGGCTTTACCTTGACATGCGCCAATACTTAGACCAAACGGTGATGTGAGAGAGAGTTGACTTAACCCCAAACCATGGATTGTCCGAGATGGATGAAGGACCCACTACCAACCGGCGTTGTGTGATGAGACCTACCTAAAGAAGTATGGTGCTATGACTTAAAGCATGTCTGCCTATAGAGACCAGCATACATAAAGTTAGACTCATACATACATTGTTGCCTCATATCATATCATCTTATGCTTTGTTTGTGATACTATGTTATTTATGCTATTATGGAATAACTTGCCTTGCTGAGTTTCTTTGCAACTCTTTCCTTTTTGTACAATATCTTTTGTTAGACTATTCTTTAGGATTTGATGGCTATGAAGCACAATATGAGGAAGCGCAAAATGAAGAAGCGTACCATACGCAAAGTGCTGGCGACTACGAAGATTACTGTGAGGATCCCTCGAGTGGTCTCTCTTGTTACCAGGATTAGCCCTACTGTGGAGTGGGAGCGTTTGAGCATCATCGATGAAGTCTATGTCTATGAGGACATCCTTTATAAAGTAGAAAAAGACTCTAGTTTAGATTATATCTTTCTTTCTTGTCTTTAGAATCGGTTGTAATCCCATTTGATTTTCGAACTACATTCCGCTGTACTCGTGGAGTGAGATTCCGCCTCACTCTACTTTTGATTTATATATCTATTGGTATCTTTTCCGCACTCTGATGAATATCTCGTTACTTTACCTTGATTCATTTGAATAATATTGTTAACATTGATTTAGTCTTGTTCTTGATTATATTGTTGTGAATGTGGGAGGTTGATTTCTCTAACTACTGGATCTTGTGGACTGTGGATCACACAGTCGGGTATGCCAGATAGGGTACCGGTTGGGTGGATGTGACAATGGTGCTATGACTTAAAGCATGTCTGCCAATAGAGACCAGCATATTGCATTTATTGTTTCATATCATTGCATTTATGTTTGTTTGCAAATGCATGTGAAGATGCTTATTCTGTTTGGATTACTTGCTAAGTTCTTTTGAGCTTATCCTTCGGGGGACTTGTTTTAGATGACATTGTAGGTACAAAAGAGAACCCGTGCCACGGTACGGAGGACCTTCTGTACATGGTACAGCTCTGGAAGTCCTTGGAGAAGGTAATGAACAGCGAGGCAGCCAACTCTTAGATTTGGACTACATTGATGGCTCCCATTGATGGCAGCCGGCATCGTCTTATTCGCCAATGGGATAATGCGCTTGATGCTGATCTGAAGCTTCAAGAGCATAACCTAAAGGTGAAGAAGATGAAGACTGAAGAAGAAGAAGAGCCGACTGAAGATGTTGATTAGACTTATCTTGTTTCTTCTATACTTTTACTTTACTTGTATTAGCTTAGAGCTTAACCTTAGATTTTAATCTACCTTCCGCATATGTTGTAGGGTATATTTCCGCTATACTCTACAGTTGTCTTTTGATTTGGTATCATGTTATTCTCTGATATTCTTAGTGATATTTTTTAGATCCTTTCTTGAATTTCATTATTAACATATTAGAATACAATGAATTGTTCTTGCTTTTGATTATGTTATTGTGCTAAATGGATATGATCATTCCTAAACTTGATCTTTTGGGCTGTGGATCACTTCCCGGGGAACCCCAGATAGGGTATAGGCTGGGTGGATTTGGTGAGATGTGACAATTTGTGCTCGGTTCAAATTAAATAGGAAGAGATGGGTAAATAGCCTTTCCCCATTCGAACTCCATATAGAAAGATGTTGACCTTGTACTCCTGACCACAGATTTTGATCCTAGCAGTTCAAGTGTGAAATCCAGCCCTAACCCGGAAACCCTGTTGTCTGTAGGTCTAAAGACCTGAAGTGAAGGTAGAAGGCAACTATGAGCCATATCAATAGAACACATGGTGTTTGACCCAGAACCCATGGAAATTGATGATGGTGTTCCATACTTGGAAACTTTGTCTAAGTTGGAGAAGAAATTGCACATTGATGAAGGAGAGCCTGATTGTTGGACTTAAGGCCTATTTGGACATGGTTTGAAGGCATCCCTCCATGCTAGGTAAGTTGTTTGAGGAGTCATGAGAAGCCCATCCAAAGATATTGCGTCACATCCACCCAGCCGGTACCCCACCTGGCATACCCGAGTGTGTGATCCACAACCCTGAAGATCAAGTATCGAGAAAACCAACCTCCCACATACACAATAACATAATCATAAACAAGATGTAATTAATATAATATTATATAAACAATGAGATCAAGATAAGAAGAAGAGAAAGACAATATAATTAGAGTGCAGAAAGAAGGATACTAATATATAATAATCAAGATGTAGAGTGTGTAGAAAATCACTCCACAACTACAGCGGAAATGTAGCTCAGGAATTAAAAAGAAGATTGCAACCGATTTCCAAAAGAAAGGAAGGAAAAGAAGTAATCAAACTAAGCTAATGTCTCTTCTAACTTATAAAGTGTATCTTCATAAACATAAACTAAAGAAACTAAACATGGCCACTTCCATTCCAAAGTAGGGCTAATCTTGGTACGCAGCATGATCACTTAAGGGATCTTTAACGTAATCTTCATAACCGCTAGCACCTTGGGAGTTGTACGCCTCATTGGCTTGCGCTTCGTAGTATTGGCTGTCATAATCTTCAATACCTACAGGATAATCTAACAAAGATATTTGAACAGAAAAAAGGAGTGATTTCGAAAGAACTCAGCAAGGCAAGTTATTCCACAACGACATAACTAACATGATAACAAAACATAGCAGATGTAATATGATATGAAGTAGACAATGCATGTGTCAATCTAACTCTATGTATGGTGGTCTCTATAGGCAGACATGCTTTAAGTCATAGCACCATACTTCTTCGGGTAGGCATTCACTCTCCCTCAACCATCTTGATATCTTGGGCTCTGCCGGTGGTAGTTGGGTCCTGCATCCCTCGGGACATTCCATGGTTGGGGTTTAGGTCACCGTTCTTTCACATCACCATCGGTCTAAGTATTGGCGCATATAAAGGTAAAGCCTAGCCAAATGCAAGTCATCTACTTGGTTATATCAACTTAGATCCAGATACGTCCATTCCTTGCCCCGGACAATCCTTTCCGGTATCCTTTTCACTAGAGTCAGTGTAATCCCGGACTACGGACTCATCAACCCTATTGGTCATCCACAAATAATAGATGGGAAGCTCTCATGTCCTCTCATGGGTTGGCTACCAGTCTTGAGAACCCATGAGCCCAAGTCTACTATTTGCAACCCTACCAATAAATGGCCCCCACGGTGTGATTCATGTCCTCTCACGGGTTAGTTACTAGTCTTGAGCACCCACAAATCCCCATTGTTACCACGGATTACTTGGTCTCAATACCCTTCCAAATCGGGTCTGATATAATAGGGACATCCTAGCCAAACACCTAGACAAGCCCTAGGTATGACAACCAATAATTCGAGAAAGCGTCAAAGGGCACCATCAGAAATATCCCATACTATTCCCACTGATGTCCAAGGACAGAGATGTCAAAAGGACATTCCCCAATCTCAAATCATACCTAATCAATCACATTCCCAATTCAGTCATAACTTACATAACTAATATCTTCTCATACTGAAAAATACATATAAACATGATCAATCAAATATGTAAATGACTAGAATAAGTATTCATACATGATTCAAGTAATAAAGGAGTACATGAACAAGGTACGACTGTACTTGAAGTACTTACAGCAATAGCATCATACTAAGAGAATCAAGTATGGTAGTAAATCTAAGCAATTTCCAAAATAGAAACTAAGATTCACGCAATCTATGTAATTATGGAAACAACTGTCCTCACCTTAAATAGATTCGAAGATATTCCAGAGATAAAAGAGATCAAGTCCAAAGTTAGCAAATAAACCCTAGACAAGCATAGATACAAAATCAGGAGAAAGCCCTAGAAGATCGGAGGTCAAACGGATCAAATCGGACGAAGAACACGATGCTGTCCATGCCTAGCAGCCTTGCTGGTTGACTGATCCAGTCGACCAGGAAGTCAACTAGGTGAATAGTACCCGAAGCCAAAACTGAATGTTTTTTTCGAAACAAATCTTTCGGGATTCAAAACACTTCGAAGTTCTAAAGGAATCTATGGAACAGTAATCTAAGACTATCTAGCAAAGATTAATCATCAAACAAGGATCAAAACCATGACTTTCTATTTTGAAAACATGACTTTCTAATTTTGATCAAAGCATGGTATTCAATGAAAACAACCATGGATGCGAACGAGAACAAAAGATCATATCAAGAGGATCATTAGCAATAGATTAGAGATGAATACTATCATAAACTTAGATCTAATATGCTAGAGAAATCAGATTAGAAGAATGATCATGCTTTCATGAAGAAATCATATAATCATGGCTAATGATCAAGTATGGAATATCATAGCATCAATAGAATGAATGAGATTCATTCTAAATCAAAGGATATTGTAGAAGAGGTGTTTGCAAGGTTACAATACCTTCTTCATAATCACAGTAATAAGAACTAGATCAAAACAAGAGTAAATAAAAGAGAAACATAGAGATTACTAACCTTGAAGATGAACAAGAGAAGAGGAACTACAGATCTTGCAAGAGTTCTTCACAACCACCAAGGAGAGGCTTTGAGAGAGGCTTCCCACATTCTCCAAGAGTTCTAGTGACAAAGGAGGCTAAGAAACACGAAGTCTACTTAAATCGAGCATCAAAAGACCTAAAAGCAAGATATTCTCGGATTCTACATTCAGCTGGCAGCCTGGCTGGTCGACTGGCCAGTCAACCAGGCTAGGATAGCAAGCCTAGACAGGGAAATGGAGGCCTAGATCAACTCAAATTCAAGTGGGCTTCTTCCTACTCAACAATTGACTTATCTAGGTCAGAGAAATACCTTCAAATCATGTCCAAGAGTGCATTAAGTCCATCAACTAATCTCTCCTTCTTCAAGGTGCAGTTTCTTACACTGCCAAAGCTTCCAAGTATGGAGCACCATCATCAATCTCCATGGGTTCGGGGTCAAACACCATGTCTTCTACTGAGAGGGCCCATAGTTGTCTTCTTCCTTCACTTCGGGTCTTCGGACCTACAAACAATAGGGTTTCTAGGTCAAGGTTAGGGCTAGGTTTCACATATTGAGGATAGGACCTTGAAATCCCTAAATTGGAGTTGTTGAATGCATTGGTCGACCAACCAATCGATCAATAGGGACAATAAGGCCAATTTGGTAAAAACTCTAATTTTTTAAAGGGTGTTTGTTCTATTTAAAGGGGAACTCCGTGTTTTTCATTCATAATCAATTCTAAACCTCTAGAGAATGTGGGAAGAACCCTAAGACCTCCTCTTCAAAGCCATGGAAGATCCCCAAGCATCCGTTCGAGTTTCTTCATCGAATCTTCTTCTAAAAAGGTTAGTAATCAATTTGTTTCTTCTTTGATCTATTCTTTCTTCTATTCTTCTGATCTCTTGATTATGAGAAAGGTATTACACTATTGTAATGGCCTCTTCTTTGATTCTCTTAGCCTTCAAGTGAATTCCCCAATTCACTTTGTGTTCTTGAAACCATATAGTGATGTTTCTTGAAATTGATCTTACCTGAGATCTTGATCACTCCCTCATTATTTTTCTACCTATCTTGGTGAGTGTAGGAAAGGTCTCACACTAGTGTTACAACCTTTCATTGTATCCCCATAATTGTTGGGAGGCTCTCGTTTCCCCTTTTTACGTTGGGAATCCAAAGTGGTTGATTTTGGGAGGAAACCCTTGGGTAACCCTTATGAGAGGGTATCCAAATTGGGATCCTTAATTTTCTCTTTTAATTTGTTGGATCCACCCCAACACCTTTCTTGATTATAAATTTATACTTCTCTTGACCTAGGGTGAATGTTTATTCTCCTTAATCTTTCCATAAGATCCATGGACTATATGCGATGAAACCCTAATCTTATGGTTCAATTAGGATTCTACTTTTTTACCATATTTTCATGCTTAGGCCTTCTTATATAGTCTTAATATGTTTTTAGGAAACTCCCTTTCGAATTTTGGAGCAATCGGACTTCAAACGAAGAAGTTATGACCAAATTAGGGTTTTTTGCCCCATTGGTCTACTGGTTGGTCTACTGACCCAATCGACCAACAGTGACAATAGCTTGTTTCTTTGTCCAACTGGATCCATTTGACTTCTAATCTTTTAGGGCTTATTCCTAATGATTGTTATATGCTTGTTTAGGGTGTATTTGCCAGTCTTGGACTTCTCTTCATTATTCTCTAGAATTCTTCGAGGATTGTTTAAGGTAAGGACAGTTGATCCCTAATAACCTAATATACATGTCTACTTGTAATTGGATTGGATTACATGATCATACTACTATTGTATTAATTTTCTTATAATTATATTACTGTTGTAGTTTCTCAACTACAGTAGTACTCGTTTATGTGATTCAATTATTATTTCAATCATGTATGAATGATTACTTACTTATGTTTTGTATTATTAGTTGTGCTTATGAATGATTAATTTGGAATGTGATTGCCTAGGTTGTGATTAGGCAATGGGGAATGCCCTTTTGACATTTCTGTCATTGGACACCAGTGGGGGTGGTATGGGACACATTCCTATGGTGCCCCTTGGCACTTTCCCTAATTATTGGTTGACATACCTAGGGCACATCTAGAAGTGTTTGGCTAGGATGTCCCTGTTATATCAGACCCGATCGGAAGGGAATTGAGACCAAGCAACCTGTGGCAACAATGGGGATTTGTGGGTGCTCAAGACCGGTAACCAACCCATGAGAGGACATGGATCACATTGTGAGGGCCATTCATTGGTGGAGTTGCAGTAGTGGAACGTGGGTTCATTGTGAAACCCAGCCCTAACCTTGACCCGAAAACCCTGTTGTTTGTAGGTCCGAAGACCTGAAGTAAAGGAAGAAGCCAACTATGGGCCATCTCAGTGGAAGACATGGTGTTTGACCCAGAATCCATGGAAGTTAATGATGGTGTTCCATACTTGGAAGCTTTGATAGATTTGGAAATGAAACTGCGCCTTGATGATGTTGAGACTAGTTGATGGACTTAAAGTGTAGTTGGAAATGATTTGAAGGCATTCCTATATACTAGGTAAGTCATATTGTCACATCCTCCCAGCCGGTACCCTAACTGGCATACCCGAGAGTGTGATCCACAGCCCCGAAGATCAAGTATCGAGGAAATCATCCTCCCACATATACAATAACATAATCATAAACAAGAAATAATCAAGGTTTAATATTATAAATAAGGTTCAAAACAAGAAATGAATAAACAATATAATCAGAGTGCGGAAAATGATACCCGATATCTGTAGATATCAAAAGAAGTAAAGTGAGGCGGAAACTCACTCCACAAAATACAACGGACGCAGTATGTAAGTCTAAAAGAAATAGCAACTAAATCAAAGGAACTAAGAAAGATAACTAAACATCAGAGTTTTCTATTCTATAAATGACATCTTCAAAATAGTGGACTTCATCAATCCATTTGAGATGTTCCACATATACGTTGTCTTTAATTGTAGTACGCAGCTTGATCAACTGAGGGAGCATCAGAGTAATCTTGATTGTTGCCAACACCTTGCGTGTAGTACGCTTCATCGGCTTGCGCTTCATCGTACTGTTCGCCATAGTAATCAATACCTGTAGAATAGTCTAACAAAAACAATGTACAAAAGGAATGAGTTTCAAAGAAACTCAGTAAGGTAGTTAATCCATAACAACATAAATAACATGGAATCAAACCATAACAAGATGCAATGCAATATGAAATAAGTAATGCATGTATGCATCTAAACTCTATGTATGCTGGTCTCTATGGCAGACATGCTTTAAGTCATAGCAACGTACTTCCTTGGGTAGGTCACGCATACAGCTCCTTTTGGTAGTGGGTCCGGCATCCCTCAAGACAAACCATGGCAGGGGGTTAAGTCAACACTCTCTCTCACAACCATTTGGCATAAGTACCGGCGCATGTCAGGGTAAAGCCTAGCCCAATGCAAGTCATCTACTCAGTTACATCAACTCAGGTCTAGATACCTCCATTCTTCACCCCAGGCGATCCTTTCCGGTATCCTTTCCACTAGAGTACTAATAGTCCCGGACTACGGACTACGGACTCATCAACCCTATTGGTTATCCACATATGGTAAACGGTAAGCTCTCATGTCCTCTCACGGATATAACTCACCGGTCTTAAGCGCCCATGAGCCCAAGTCTAACCATATGCAACCCTCCAATACATGGCCCCCACAATGTGATTCCCATCCTCTCATGGATATAACTCACCGGTCTTAAGCGCCCGTGAATCCCCATTGCTGCCACAGGTCGTTCGGTCTCAATACCCTTCCGAATCGGGTCTGATATAACGGGGACATCCTACCCAAACACTGCTAGACAGTCCTAGGTATGACAATCAATAACTCGGGAAAGCGTGGATGGACAACCCCGGAAACATCCCATACTATTTCCGATAATGTCCAAGGACAGAAGTGTCAAAAGGACACCTCTCAATCCCAAATCATTCCGAATCAGATACAATCTCAGATCAGTCATGACATACACAGTCAACAGTTCATCTTATACCAAAGAGAATATAAAGTCATGATCTAATCATTAACAACATCATAATAACCAATTCATATAAGTATGAATAATGAAAAGATAACCTAAACAAGTGCTACTGTTCTCACAGTAGTATATCAGAAGTAAAAGTATACAAACAGTAGTTAAACTTATAGTTTCATAAAGATAGAAACTAGAGAGTATGTGATCTATGTAGTTAAGGAGATAACTGTCCTTACCTTCTAACTCGTAAAGGAACTTAGAGAATCAAGTTAGACCTTGACTAAACCTGAGAAAAGAGTCTTAAACAAGTGTATACAATAAGTTAGGAAAGATAAATAGAAGGAAAGATCACAATTCAATCAAAACAGACCAGGAAAGGGGTTGCTGTACCCATTGGTTGAGTGATTGGTCTACTGCCCCAGTCGACCAATGAGTCGACCAATAGAGACAGTAGCCTTCAAAAATCAGAATTTTTAGAATATGAATCCGAATTTGGTGGTTCAAAAGGGTACAAAATAAGGGGGAAACTCTAATGGAATCATCTAAGTCTATAGAGGACATCAAACCATTAGTCAATTCAAGTTTCCAGGTTACAACTTAGGAACCAGAAAGTTAACCTAATTAGGTTAAACATAGATCATGAAGGGAAAAATATAGTATGATCAAGGGTAAGGAAATAAAAAGATTGATAGGCTACAATTCTAGTAAAGAAAATAAAGTGAGTGTCTTCTAACATGATCAAAATAGGGGTTCTTGATTTTACTCAAGAAACTAGGGTTTTACCCTTTTTGGCTGCCATGGAAAAAGGTTGAGAGCACCGGATAAAGGGAGGTAAATTTTAGGTCAAATACAACAAGAATAATTAAAGAACATTCAATTTAGATCAACCTCCACATTACCCATGAGGTTTCCCTCACATGGGGGGTTTACCAAAAGGTTCTCCTGATGACCACACAAGGTTAGGGTTTCAAGGGTTAGGGTTTCCAGGATTCAACTGGCGAGGGTTGAGATCATTATGATGATCATAGATCTCAAGAACATGATGAGATCATGGAATGGATGGTTGCAATAATGCAGCATCATCTTCCTGATCTCAATCAAGAACAGATTAAAGAAAAGAAAATCAGAGATAGAGAGGAAAGAGATCATAAACATACCTTCGATGCAGGAGGATGAAGATTACTTGAGTTCTTGCGAGATATCAACCAAGGATGCAAGGGAATTGATTAGAATAGGGTTCTAACTCGTTCAAGAGGCTTAGGAGGTAGATGAGGCGGAGTATTCCCGAGACTAAACTTAAATAGAGTAGCCACGACCTAAATTTCAAAAACAGAATCAATTGGTCGATTGATTGGTTGACTGGTCTAGTCGACCAATGAGTCGACCAATCAGAACAATAACTTCAAAACAGGGAATTGAAGGCTCAGATCAAGTCCAAACATCAAGGGGTTTTGCACACACCTAAAGTGACATAACTAGTAGGTAGAAATGCCTTCGAATCAAAACAGAGAGCACTCCAAGTCCATCAACTAATCCAATCTCATTAGGGTGCAGTTTCTATAGAAGGGAGACTGACATCCACACTCAAGGATTCCACTCCAGCCATCAAGTCTTCTACTGAAATGGCCCAAAGCTGACTTTTTGCCTTACTTCAGGTTACAAGACCTACAAACAACAAGGTTTCCGGGTCAGGGTTAGGGTTGGGTTTCACATTCTCCCCCGCCCTTAAAGAAATTTAGTCCTCGAAATTGAAAGTGTACCTGTGCTTCCAAAGAGGTGAGGAAACTTCTCCTTCATATCTTCTTCCTTCTCCCAAGAAGCTTCTTCAGGGGTATGATTCTTCCAACGAATCTTTACCAAAGGGATGGTGCGATTTCACAATTCCTTGTCCTTCTTATCCAAAATTTCGGCTGGTTCATCATAGGTGAGATCAACACTAAGTCCTTCAGGTGGTTGCTGTAGAATGTGTTCCGGATTCTCTATATATTTCCGGAGCATTGAAACATGAAACACATTATGCACAGCAGTAATAGACGGAGGTAATGCCAATTGATACGCAACAGATCCAACCTTCTCCAAAATTCCAAAAGGTCCAATGTAACGAGGGCTAAGTTTTCCTTTAACATTGAATCTCATCACGCCCTTCATTGGTGAAACCTTCAAGAAAACTTTCTCTCCAACTTGAAATTCCAAATCGCTCCTTCTCTTGTCAGCATAAGATTTCTGCCTAGATTGGGCAGACTTAATCCTTTCTCTTATCATATCGACCATTGCGCTAGTAGCTTAAATCATCTCAGGACCTAAGACTTTTCTTTCACCAGTCTCAGTCCAGTACAATGGTGTCCTGCATGTACTACCATACAAAGCCTTAAATGGAGCCATGCCTATTGTTGCTTGATAACTGTTGTTATAGGCAAACTCAACCAAAGCTAAGTGTTCATCCCAATTTCCACCCATATCCACCACACAAGATCTGAGCATGTCTTCCAAAGTCTGAATTGTCCGCTCGGATTGTCCATCAGACTGTGGATGATGAGCTGTACTCAAATTCAATTGGGTTCCCAAGGCCTTCTGCAAACTGTTCCAAAACCTTGAGGTGAACCTAGGATCACGATCAGAAACAATACTCAATGGCACACCATGCAGACGAACCACATTATCCACATAAAGCTTTGCTAGCTTATCCAGAGTATGAGTGATCTTCATAGGAATTAAGTGGGTTGATTTGGTCAACCTATCAACAATCACCCACACAGTGTCATTGCCTTTACTTGTCTGAGGCAAGCTAGTCACGAAGTCCATAGAGATATCCTCCCATTTCCAACTAGGAACAGGAAGGGGTTGAAGTAATCCAGATGGGGGTTGACGAATGGCTTTCACACGTTGGCAAGTCTCACACTTGGCAACAAAATTATCAACATCAGCCTTCAAACCAATCCACCAAAAATGTTCCTTTCAAGCCCTTGTACATCTTGGTGCTTCCGGTGTGTAAAAAAGACCCGCTGGTGTGCTCCCCTCTAAAATTCCCTTCTTATTTCCTTCCTTCCCCCCCCACAATCTTCTACAAAAAAAAAAAAAACCCCACCATGTGCAAAAATGGGGGGGGGGGGCCCCAACAAAAATAAAAAAAAACCTCTAATACCTTTTCCTTGCTTTTTTGTCCACCAAGGGAGAAGGTAAGAACAGAGGGGGGAGGGGGGGGGGGGGGGGGGGGGGGGGGGAGGAGGGGGCAAACCCGGACAGGGAGGGGTGTGGTGGGGGGCGATGACCGAAGTAAAGTAAGAAGTCAGCTTTGGGCCATCCCAGTAGAGGACTTGGTGTACGGCTTTGAATCCATGAAGGTTGATGATGAGGTTCTATTTATGGAAGCAGAATCCTGATGAAGATCTAATTAGTTGATGGACTTGGAGTGCTCTCTATCTTGGTTTGAAGGCATTTCTACCTACTAGGTAAGTCACTTGACTTGTGTACAAAACCCCTTTAGGTTTGGATTTGATCTGGGCCTTCAATTCCCTGTTTTGGCCTTCTTTGTCTGCATTGGTCGGACTGATTGGTCGCTGGGCCAGTCGACCAATCCACTCGACCAATGGGTGCTTGTCTTTGGCAATTAGGTTGATTCTTGCTCTATTTAAGTCTAACCTCGAGTCCACTTCGTATTTGCTGCCTCCAAACCCTCTGGAGCAGACCAAAGACCTCTGCAAGTCATCTCTCTTGCATCCTTGGAGTTTTCTTGGCGGATCTTCGTCGGAACTCTTCTTTTTGCATCAAAAGGTATGTCTACTCTCTCTTCTTCTCCTACATCTTTGTTTTTCTTTCCTTTTTGAGTTGAGACAGTAGAAGAGATGCTGCATCCTCTGTTGCAAACATCTCTGAACATGTTCTCATGATCATCCTAAGGATTTAAGGCTAGAACAATGATCTTAACCATGATCATTGCAAGCTTTTGAAGGATTCATGATCAAACCATGATTTAATCTCTGTTAATTTCCTAATCTGAATTCCGATCTCTTTGGATCTTCTTTCATTGATCATGTTAGTGGTTAATGGTTGTGTTTTCTTTCTATGATCCATAATCCATAGAATTCTAGTTGTTCTCTTCTACCTTACTATGTGTTCTTCATGATGCATGATAGTACATATATGGTAGGTTTCATTTCCTTATTTAGATTTATGCTTCTAAGCCTTATTCCATGAAGACCTATGCATGTTTTCATGTTTTCATTACCAAAAGCAATGATCCATCCTCCTATAGTTCTTATCTTTGTTTTCTATTTCAAAATTCATCAAGATCCATGTTTGATTTATTTATGGTAACTTTTTGTTTCCTAATTTGGATCTTGATACCTTGATTTGATTAGTGTTTTGAGGTCCCCTATATGTTAGAATACTACTGATGTAGTCTACCCCTTGATTAGTACCCTTTTGAACCACCAAATTCGGATTTCATATCTCAAAACTCTGATTTTCTAAGCTCTCTTGTCTGCATTGGTCGGTGATTGGTTGGTGTTGGACCACTCGACCAATCCACTCGACCAATGAGTACAGCAACTCCGAGAATTGGTGCATTTCGGATGTTTTGATATATATTCTGTTAGGGATCTTTCCTAATATGTTGTATATACTTGTTTAGGACCTTCTTCTCAAGTTTGCCAAGATCTTACTTGATTTCTTTGGATTCTTTGCGAGTTATAAAAGGTAAGGATGGTTATTTCCTTAATTACATAGATAGCATGAATCTAGTTTCTATATTTGAATATCATTAATATGTTTCCTAAATTAGATTCTTACAATGATATTCTCTTGTTGCATAACTTTGATTACGGTAGCATTACTTATTCATATTGAATTGATTCATGTATGATTTACTTACCAATGTTATACAAGTGATTGTTATATTGATTTCTTTCCATATATGGAGTTACCATATATGTGATGATATGAATTGATGCATGTGTATGCTTACGTATGGTTTGGAAAGGAGAGGTGTCCTTTTGACACTTCTGTCCTTGGACTACTACGGGAATATTATGGGATATTTCCGGAGATGCCCTCTGGACACCTTCCTAAACTGTTGGATGACATATATAGGATTGTCTAGTAGTGTTTGGCTAGGATGTCTGTTATGTCGGACCCTAATCGGAGGGGTATTGAGACCGAACGACCCGTGGTAGCAATGGGGATTCATGGGCGCTCAAGACCGGTAACCAACCCGTGAGAGGACGGGAATCACATTGTGGGGGCCATTTGTTGGTAGGGTTGCATATGGTTAGACTTGGGCTCACGGGCGCTTAAGACCGGTAACCAACCCGTGAGAGGACGTGAGAGCTTCCCGTTTACCATATGTGGATAACCAATAGGGTTGATGAGTCCGTAGTCCGAGTTGGTCGGTGCCATAGGATACGGCTGACTCTAGTGTGAAGGATACCGGAAAGGATCGTCGGGGACGAGGAATGGAAGTATCTGGATCGACTTGATGTAACCAAGTAGAAGACTTGCATTTGGCTAGGTATTACCACGACATGCGCCGGTACTTATACCAAATGGTTGTGAGAGAGTGTGTTGACTTAACCCCCTGCCAAGGTTTGTCTGAGGGATGAAGGACCCATTACCAATCGGCTGCTCAAGACCGGTGAAATGATCCGTGAGAGAATCCAAGATATCTTAAATGGTTGAGGATGTGAGTGGACTTTCCTAAAGAAGTACGGTGCTATGACTTAAAGCATGTCTGCCAATAGAGACCAGCATACTTAGAGTTAGATTCATTCATTCATTGTTTGTGTCATATCATATTGCATTTATGATTGTTACGGAATCCTGCCATTTATGTTATTATGGATTTTAAGCGCCTTCTTGAGTTTCTTTGAAACTCATTCCTTTATTGTACAATGTTGTTAGACTATCCTGCAGAGTACGGAATACTATGACGGTCCCTATGAGGAAGCGCAAGGCGAAGAGACATATCTCCAGGAAGGTGATTGCGGTTACCACAATTACTCTGAAGATCCCACGGGTGGTTATGCTCCGTACGATGCTTAGTCCGACCATTGAGTGGAAGCGTCCTTGTGCTATCTATGAGATCTACACCTACAAGGATGTCGTCTACAAAGTGGAGAATAATTTAGTTACCCAATGTACTTGCTCTTTGGGATTAGCTTTTATCTAGTTTATTCTTTAGAGCTACTTTTCATTTGGATGTAAAGTGGGATTTTTGCTTCACTTTACTTATACGTTTGACACTACGATTATATCTATTATTCCGTTTCGTTTATGATTCATTCTTTCATTATTGGATCTATGATTTATCTTCCGCACTCTTGTTATGGTTGTTCATGATTATGTTATTGTTTATGTGGGAGGTTGATCACTCGATACCGATCTTCGGGCTGTGGATCACACTCTCGGGTATGCCGGATAGGGTACCGGCTGGGAGGGCGTGATGATTGGTATCGAGCCCAAGGTTCGAGGAGATCCTAACCACAAAAGACAACAACTGAACATTCTGAGTCATTGATCTGAAATGACTCTTCTACTCTTAGAAGTGAATAATAGAACACTTGAATTAGAAACTTGAACTTTGAGGCATAACAGAACATTTACGAATAACATACCATAATTATACTTGAACAAATGTCACTAATGCAAGGAAAATAAAAGTGCATAATATACAATAATTAAAGAGAAACAAAATGAACTTCATTAATTTCAAAAGTTTTTACAATGATTACATCCGAAAAGCATAAATGGAAAATCCTAAAGTACGAGTCTATCTAGGTGATCTACTCGATCTCTATATGCTCCCGAACTCCTCTCGCTAGCTGAGTCACTGACGCTCTATCTGTCTGTCGAGACTCCATCCTCTCGTACATCTGCTCTGTCCGACCTCCATCCTCTCTAGCATGGAAGTCATCGATCTCATCTGTGCACCAAGATCTGAAGTCTCCGGAACCGCATGTGAAGGGCCGCTGCCTCGAAGTGTGATGAAGGAAACTCGTGATGCACGGGCTCAGCCTCGCGCATATCTGTATCATCTCCGGCCTGATCATCACTACTCGGGACCGATATCCTCTCCTCCATCCTCGATCCCTGATCCTCATCCTCGGTTCATCATCATCCTCACCCTCTGGACCGGGAGATCTCTCTAAGCGATGTAGTCTCATCCGTCGAATGGTCCGAGTCCCAATGGGGTATCCACGTGATCTAGTGTCCATCGGAGTATCCTCGAAACTCACCCCGAAATGCACGAAGATCAAAGTCGGAAGCCTCCCATAGCAAAGGTTCCGCATGCTAGGCCGCGAGAACTAAGTCCGGCATGACCTGCTGAATGATGTAGGAAAGATCGATCTCGAAGCCCATGTAGATGCGGTAAATGACCAAGGCCTCCATCACGTGACCCGATGGTGATGTCCGGCTTTCGGCATGATGTTTCGGCCGACTATGCGACCGATAATACGTGCGAGAACCCGTCATCCGTCCGCTAGTCCACGGTGTGAAGCATCGGCGGCTATCCCATAGCGTAGAGCATATCTCGCGAAGCTCGTACGGCATCGGATGGCTGTCCAGTCTGCTCCTGCGGTATCCACACACACTGCTTGTGGGTAGTAAGGGACCTGCAAGATCTCGGCCGGTGTCCGGGTAGAGAAGCGAATCCGAGTGCGAAGGACCTGCTCCCGAGGACAAGTCGAGTGGATGTCCCTGGCCCCGAGCCTCCTCTGTGTAAGTAAGGTTGCTTTGAAGAACAACCTCACTAGCTCCGGGTATCCGGCAAATCCTCGGTGAAGAGGTGAGTCCATTGTAGAGTGTCGAACCTCTGCCGGATCCTGAAGGCTACGAGCTGGCGTAAGTGAAGTAGACGCCCCATCTCGATGTTACAATAGCTGAAGTAGGCCTCGTATAGAAACTCGGCCTGAGGTGTGTCAAATAGGTCCGGTCTCCTAACCTCCTCTCTGGGCTCGAAAGGAACCTGACCTCTGCCCCTGAGAGCACCTACGATGCGACCTCGACCTCTACCTCCTCCTCGTCCTCCCCTACGCATGATGTATCCGTGGAAGAGACAAGAGACAATTCCAATTAGTGCTATTTCAAGATTTGAGCCAAAAGGGTATTTTCGTAATTTTTCGGAAAATTTCAAATTTGGGGGAAATTTGATTTGAACATACTAGCATGTGCACAATACTTGGAATTTCATGTCTATGAAGTCGGTTTGATGAAAATCGATCGAAAACATGGATTAAAGCGAAAAATTCAGCAAGAAGAAATTTGGGGATTTTGCAATTTAGGTCAAAATTGGATTTTTGAAAAGTTGAAATTGGTTAAATCAAATTGTATGGACCTATCTACAATGTCATCTTGAGCATGTAGCATTTGATCTCGTGCGAAAATTTCAAGCGGTTTGAGAGAAAACGAAATTTTTCTAAAGATATCGATTTCGATATAAAACTTTGCGAGATGAGCACCAAATGTGTTAAAACTTGTTGTCTATGCATGTCATTGTGTTTGAAACCTAGGGAATATGTTTCTAAGCATTCCTAAGCATGATTTCTAGCATTGGATACAGGTAAAGCATGGTTTTATTGAAATGCAAGCATGAGAAGATGAAAATGGAAGAAAGAATGAGAGATTTACCTTGTTTGTGAAGATGGTGTGTTGTGGTGTTGTTGTTGAAGCACTAAATCACCTCAAGAACACTTGTGGGAACTCTTGGATATTTTCCCTAGAGCTCTCTCACCTTTGGAAGAAGTTAGAATGAGGTTGGAATGTGGAAATGAGGCTTATAATGCGAATTTTTCGCATTACTGTCTTCATTGGTCGGCGATTGGTCGAGTTGGGTCACTCGACCAACCACTCGACCAATGGTCACGGTGACCTCATTTGCTGTTGAATTTTTGGAAAATGTGATTTTTGCCTTATGGAATATTGTTTGATGACTATATGGATATATTTGAGCATGATTTAAGTTTTCAAATCATTTGGACTTGTGGTTTATGTTGAATCTTGAAATTCGGTATTTTGATGTTCTCGGTTTTGCGAGAATGGTTACTCGAGAAGTGGGCGTGGTGAATCCAGTGGTCATGGAGGTGGTGAAGTACCTCGGGGAGGTGGTGAAGTACCTCATGGAGGTGGTGAGATACCAAATGCTGATCGGGGTACTCATGAGATCCCTGGTGCCCCGAATGTTGGAAGTTTGAGAGATATTGCCAATATCATGGGCAATATGATGCAGCGACAAGCGGCTCGGTTCAACCAGATGTTGGTGGGTTTCATGACTCTGCATAATGAGACCCGGGCTGGTGCTAATGTGAATCCTCATGCCGCAGATCCTGAATGCGGGAGGTTTAGTTGGAACTCCTCATACTACTTTGATGGAGAGTTTTCGAAGATGCAAGTACCCACTTTTCTTGGAGTTACCAAGGACCCCTTGTTTCCTAACAAGTGGCTTCGTGAGTTGGAGAAGGCTTTCCGGCATCTGCAATGCTCGGAAGCTCGAGAAGATTTTGTTTCTTGAGCGGAAGTTGCAACAAGAAGCTGATGCATGGTGGATCTCCACTCGTCTGTTTTGGAAGGTTTGCATGCGGGAGTTGTAACTTGGGAGTTATTCAAAGAGGCTTTTTGTATGAACTACTTTCCCGAGGCGGTGAAGGATGCAAAGGAAGCTGAGTTTATGATTCGACTCAAGGAACTTTGTCTGTGTTGGAGTACCAACGGAAGTTCGAGGAGCTTCATTTCTTTGCTCAGATTCTTTGAAGGAAGACCTCGCGAAAGCAAAGAAGTTCTTCAAAGGACTGCGCCCTGCCATTAAAGCTTATCTCACGGTCCAGCCTATAGTGAGCTATGCTCAAGTGGTGCAGAACTCGAAGAAGTTGGAAGAAACGAGAGAAGGAAAGTGCTCGTGTGCAAAAGCCTTGGCGATCAAGGAATTCTGGTTTGGTGGATCGCAATGACCGTCGTTATGTGAGACCTACACCCTACCCCACTCCTACCTTTCGAGGCTAAGAGTGTAGGTCGAACACGGGTTTCGGCAGCCCGGCCGGTTTAAACGATGCGGCGGAAACCGATCACCAGCAAATGCAAGTGCAAGTGCAAGTGCGAGTGCAAGGCCTTTTGTTCGAGAAGCCCTCTGTTGCAGCCACCCCTGTTGGATCCAGCAATCCTGTTTGCTTCTCTTGCAAGCAAGCTGGTCATTTTGCTCGTGCCTGTCCGAAGCGGCACGCCCTTGAGCCTTTGCCCCGAGTGGTGAAGAGTGCTCCTGCTCCTCCCTCTGGTAGAGTTTTCAGTATTTCCGATCTGAGCGGGATCCAAGCCATGATGTGATTACGGGTACATTGTTAGTCGCTTCTATTTCTGCATTTGTCTTATTTGATACGGGTGCATCTCATTCGTTCATGTCATCTGCATTCATCAAGAAGACTAACCTAATCCCCGAGAAGTTGTCTAGTTGTTTATTGATTAGTACACCTACTGGTCTGTTGTGAAACTAGATAAGGGGTTATCTAAATGTCTGTGTTGATTGGTGAGAAGAACTTGGAAGCCAATTTTGTGATTCTTGACATGAAGGACTTCGATGTTATTTTGGGAATTGATTGGTTGACAGCCCACAAAGCTGTGTTCCTTTGTTCCTCAAAGAAGATTCGGTTCCATATTTGTGGAAGTCCGGTCTTTGAATTTCAAGGTGAAAAGAGAAGGGTTTGCAAGAAGGTGCTTTGTCTGCTTGATGCAAGTCTATGCCCTAGTGGATGATGCTTCATCCGAAGGCAAGGGTATAGTGGAGAAAAGAGTCGATGAAGTCGAGTTGTCTGCGACTTTGTTGATGTCTTCCCGATGATCTATCGGGAGTGCCTCCGGACGAGAGATGTCGAATTCTCTATTGATCTCGTTCCTGGTGCCGCTCCGGTATCTAAAGCTCCGTATAGGATGGCTCCTACTGAGTTGAAAGAGTTGCAAAATCAGTTGAATGAGCTCATTGATAGAGGTTTCGTACAGCCTAGTGTGTCACCTTGGGGAGCTCCGGTCTTGTTCGTCAAGAAGAAAGACGGTAGTATGCGCTTGTGCATTGACTACCGTGAGTTGAATAAGTTGACTATCAAGAATAGATATCCGCTGCCCGAATCGATGATCTCTTCGATCAGTTGAAGGGTGCGATTGTGTTCTCGAAGATTGACTTAAGGTCCGGATATCACCAATTGAAAGTGAAGTCTAGTGATATCTTCAAGACAGCTTTCCCGAACGCGGTATGGTCACTACGAGTTTAGAGTCATGCCTTTCGGATTGACCAATGCTCCTGCGGTGTTCATGGACCTCATGAACCGAGTATTTCATGATGTGCTTGATAAGTTTGTGATTGTTTTCATTGATGACATCTTGATCTATTCGAAGAGCGAAGAAGAGCATGCGAGTCATCTAAGTTTCACTTTGCAAAGGTTGCGGGAAAAGAAGTTGTTTGCTAAGTTTAGCAAGTGTGATTTCTGGCTTAAGAGAGTGGTTTTCCTTGGTCATGTAGTTTCAGCCGAAGGTATTCGTGTCGATCCTGAAAAGGTCCAAGCTGTGGATGATTGGGAGAGACCGAAGTCAGTAACGGAAATAAGAAGTTTTCTTGGATTGGCGGGTTACTACCGAAGGTTTATTGAGAACTTTTCTCGGTTGGCTGCTCCTATGACTAAGTTGACCAGGAAAGAAGAGAAGTTTGTTTGGTCTGACGCCTGTGAGAAGAATTTCCAAGAGTTGAAAGATAGATTGACAAGTGCCCCGGTTTTGACTATACCTGATAGTTCCGGTGGTATGACAGTTTATACCGATGCGTCAAAGATTGGTTTGGGTTGTGTACTGATGCAACATTCCTTTTTGTACAATATCTTTTGTTAGACTATTCTACAGGATTTGATGGCTATGAAGCGCAATATGAGGAAGCGCAAGATGAAGAAGCGTACCATACGCAAAGTGCTGGTGACTACGAAGATTACTGTGAGGATCCCTCAAGTGGTCTCTCTTGTTACCAGGATTAGCCCTACTGTGGAGTGGGAATGTTTGAGCATCATCGATGAAGTCTATGTCTATGAGGACATCCTTTATAAAGTAGAAAAGACTCTAATTTAGATTATATCTTTCTTTCTTGTCTTCAGAATCGGTTGTAATCCCATTTGATTTTCGAACTACATTCCGCTGTACTCGTGAAGTGAGATTCCACCCCACTCTACTTTTGATTTATATATCTATTAGTATCTTTTCCGCACTCTGATGAATATCTCGTTACTTTACCTTGATTCATTTGAATAATATTGTTAACATTGATTTAGTCTTGTTCTTGATTATATTGTTGTGAATGTGGGAGGTTGATTTCTCTAACTACTGGATCTTGTGGACTGTGGATCACACACTCGGGTATGCCAGATAGGGTACTGGCTGGGTGGATGTGACAATTCCCGAGACTAAACTTTAATAGAGTAGCCATGACCTAAATTTCAAAAACAGAATCAATTGGTCGATTGATTGGTCGACTGGTCCAGTCGACCAATCAGAACAACAACTTCAAAACAGGGAATTGAAGGCTCGGATCAAGTCCAAACATCAAGGGGTTTTGCAGACACCTAAAGTGACATACCTAGTAGGTAGAAATTCCTTCGAATCAATACAGAGAGCACTCCAAGTCCATCAACTAATCCAATCTTCATCAGGGTGCAGTTTCCATAGAAGGGACATTGACATCCACATTCAAGGATTCCACTCCAGCCATCAAGTCTTCTACTGAAATGGCCCAAAGCTGACTTCTTGCCTTACTTCAGGTTATAGGACCTACAAACATCGGGTCAGGGTTAGGGTTGGGTTTCACACATATGTTGTGTTGAGAGAATCTCATTGGATTTGGATTTGATTTAGACCCTCAATTCCTTGTTTTGGCCTTGTTGTCATGCTTGGTCGATTGGGTGATCGATTGGCCTTTGATTAGGCCAATTGACCAACAAGGATAGAATCTACCAAAGATCCTCTGTTAGGTCTTTTGGTGCTCTATATAATTGAAGTACGTGTTTCTTAGCATCCTTTGTTTTAAAACCCTCAGAGAATGTGGGAAGCCTCTCTCAAAGCCTCTCCTTGGTGTTTGTGAAGAACTCTTGCAAGATCTCAAGTTCTTCATCTCTTGTTCATCTTCAAGGTTAGTAATGTCTTATTTCCTTGTTGATTTACTTTTGCATGATCTAATCTCTATACTATAATCATGAAGAAGGTATTGCATACTTGCAAACACATCTTTTTACAGTATTCAAGGTTGGGAATGAATCTCCATTCATTCCAATGATCTTCATACTTGATCATAATTATGAATCTTATGATTTCTTCATGAAGCCATGATCATTCTTTCGATTTGGTTTCTCTAGCATGTTAGATATGCTTTTCATGTTAGATTCATGTATGAACTACTATCATGTTCTACTGGAATGAGACTTATCATCTCTAGTTCCTCTCTTAAGTTCATAGCTTGTTTTCATTGAAAACTATGATTTTTACCGAATTAGAAAGTCATGTTTCCAAATTAGTAAGTATTTTGTTTTGACCTTTGTTGGTGTCTAATTTATGCTAATTAGTCTTAGATTACTATTTTAGAGGTTTTCTCCAAGTTTCGTAGTGTTTTGGATCTTGTAGAATGAGTTTCGGATAAAAAATCAGATTTCTGCTGTGTACTGTTCAGGTGGTTGATTGCTTGGTCAATTGGACCAAGCTACCACCCAATCGACCAAGGCTGACATTAGCTATGTTCTTCGTCTGATTTGATTCGTTTGACCTCTGATCTTCTATGCCTCTTTCCTAATGTTGTATCTATGCTTGTTTAGGGTTTATTTGCTAAGTTTGAAACCATTCTCTTTGATCTTCGGATATTCATCAAAGCTATTTAAGGTAAGGACAATTGTTTCCATATTAACATAGATTGCATTGATCTTAGTTTCTATTTTGGGAGTTCCATAGATTCACTGCCATTCTTCTACTTCCATAGTATGATGCAACTGCTGTAAGTACTTCAAGTATAGTAGTACCTCGTTCATGTATTTCTTTATTACTTGAATCATGTATGATTACTTATCCTTGTCATTTAAATATGCAATTGATCATGTTTATATGTATTGTTGGAAAATGCCAAGTCAGCATTTGCCACATCAGTCTCCAATCAGTTTTGATGATGATAAACACTCTACTAATGTTTCCATAAAGATATGTTTTTTGTCCAGCTCATCACTGCAGAGAATCTCGATGTAAATATCCGGTTCAAAGAAATTTCCGGAGAGTCAAGCTCAAGATCAAACCATCTTAGACAAAGAACCAAATTCAAGAGGAGAGCATCAACATCACTGATCAAGATCAAGTCAAAGACCAAGTCAAAGATCAAGACTTAGGCTAAATGAGGGCTTAGGACACCTTTGCATACACACACATGTAAATACATCCATAATATGTAATCCATGTTACTAGAGTGACCTAGGACGTGTTAGTAAGGTGTACAGTGCTTAGGATTGTCAAAACGATCTAAAAATCCAAGCCATATCCCAGCCCAAAGTTGTTTAGAAAAACAGAGCCCAGACGAATGTCCGTTTGAGCAGACGGACGTCCGTCTGTTTTCATAACTCTGTTTCTCAGAAACAACAAAAGGTCAGATGGAATTTCCGTCTGGCAAACGGATGCCCGTTTGAGCCAGTCTAGGGCAGACGGATGACCGTCTGAACAGACGGACGTCCGTCTGTTTTCATAACTCTGTTTCTCAGAAACAACAGAAGGCCAGACGGAATTTCCGTCTGCAGACGGATGCCCGTCTGAGCCAAACCAGGCCAGACGGATGACCGTCTGAGCAGACGGACGTCCGTTTGGCCCAGATTTGACTATAACGGCTATTTTAAAGAGAATATCTTCTACAGCTGTTTGTAACGGATACCTTTGAGACGGATGACCGTCTGGAACAAAATCTCGCAAAGATTTTATGTCCGTTGGGGAAATGGGGAAAGCAGTAACTTGGGGTCTATAAAAGCCCAACCATCCCCATTTAAGAATCATCCTTCTCCCCCATCTAGCACATATTCCCTCACAAGTGAAAAAGCCCAACCATCCCCATTTAAGAATCATCCTTCTCCCCCATCTAGCACATATTCCCTCACAAGTGAAAAAGCAAAGTTTTGGTGTTTTTAGCATTTTTGTTGTCCTCCCAACTCCGGTTAACTTTGAGGGATATTCCAAAGTTGAAGCTTTCACTAAAGCAAAGTCTGGAGTTATTGAAACCACTGAAGTATATTGACTCTTGGTTCATTCATTACATCTGTCACGCCCTCCCAGCCGGTACCCTATCTGGCATACCCGAGAGTGTGATCCACAGCCCGAAGATCAGGTATCGAGTGATCAACCTCCCACATAAACAATAACATAATCATGAACAATCATAATAAAAGTGCGGAAGATAAACCATAGATCCAATAAAGAAAGAATGAATCATAAATGAATCAGAATAATAGATATAATCAGAGTGTTAAACAGATAAGTAAAGTGAGGCAAAAATCCCACTTTACAACCAGCGGAAAAGTAGCTCTTAAAAGAATAAACTAGACAAAATCTAATCCCAGTAGCAAGTACACTGGGTAACTAAATTGTTCCCCACTTTATAGACAACATCCTTATAAGTGTAAATCTCATAAATGGCACAAGGACGCTTCCACTCAATGGTCGGACTAAGCATCGTACGGAGCATAACCACTCGCGGGATCTTCACTGTAATTGTGGTAACCGCAATCACCTTCCTCGGAGATATGCCTCTTCGACTTGCGCTTCTTCATAGGGACCGTCATAGTACTCAAGACTGCAGGATAGTCTAACAAACATTGTACAATAAAGGAATGAGTTTCAAAGAAACTCAAGAAGGGCGATTAAAATCCATAATAACATAAATGGCAGGATTCCAGAACAATCATAAATGCAATATGACATGAGACAAGCAATGAATGAATGAATCTAACTCTATGTATGCTGGTCTCTATTGGCAGACATGCTTTAAGTCATAGCACCGTACTTCTTTAGGAAAGTCCACTCACATCCTCAACCATTTAAGATATCTTGGATTCTCTCACGGATCATTTCACCGGTCTTGAGCAGCCGATTGGTAATGGGTCCTTCATCCCTCGAGACAAACCTTGGCAGGGGGTTAAGTCAACACACTCTCTCACAACCATTTGGTATAAGTACTGGCGCATGTCAGGGTAAAACCTAGCCAAATGCAAGTCTTCTACTTAGTTACATCAAGTCAGATCCAGATACTTCCATTCCTCGTCCCTGACGATCCTTTCCGGTATCCTTCACATTAGAGTCCTCATAGTCCCTGACTACGGACTCATCAACCCTATTGGTTATCCACATATGGTAAACGGGAAGCTCTCACGTCCTCTCACGGGTTGGTTACCGGTCTTAAGCGCCCGTGAGCCCAAGTCTAACCATATGCAACCCTACCAATAAATGGCCCCCACAATGTGATTCCTGTCCTCTCACGGGTTGGTTACCGGTCTTAAGCGCCCATGAATCCCCATCGCTACCACGGGTCGTTCGGTCTCAATACCCCTCCGATTAGGGTCTGACATAACAGGACATCCTAGCCAAACACTACTAGACAATCCTAGATATGTCATCCAACAGTTTAGGAAGGTGTCCAGAGGGCATCTCCGGAAACATCCCATAATATTCCCGTAGTAGTCCAAGGACAGAAGTGTCAAAAGGACACCTCTCCTTTCCAAACCATACTTAAGCATACACATGCATCAATTCATATCATCACATATATGGTAACTTCATATATGGAAAGAAATCAATAATTACAATCACTTGTATAACATTGGTAAGTAAATCATACATGAATCAATTCAATATGAATAAGTAATGCTACTGTAATCAAAGTTATGCAACAGTAGTATATCATTGTAAGAATCTAATTTAGGAATCATATCAATGATATTCAAATATAGAAACTAGATTCATGCTATCTATGTAATTAAGGAAATAACCATCCTTACCTTTTATAACTCGCAAAGGAATCCTAAGAAATCAAATAAGATCTTGGCAAACTTGAGAAGAATGTCCTAAACAAGTATATACAACATATTAGGAAAGATCCTAACAGAAAAGATACCAAAACATCCAACAAAGACCAATTCTGGAGTTGCTGTACTCATTGGTCGAGTGGATTGGTCGATTGGCCCGATCGACCAATCCGTCGACCAATGCTGACAGCAAGACCAAAACAGGGAATTGAAGGCCCAGATCAAACCCAATCCTAAAGGGGTTTTGCACACAAGTCAAGTGACTTACCTAATGGGTAGAAATGCCTTCAAACCAAGATAGAGAGCACTCCAAGTCCATCAACTAATCAGATCTTCATCAGGATTCAGTTTCCATAAATAGAACTTCATCATCAACTTTCATGGATTCAAAGCCAGACACCAAGTCCTCTCACTGGGATGGCCCAAAGCTGACTTCTTACTTTACTTGGGTCACTTGGACCTACAAATAACAAGGTTTCCGGGTCAAGGTTAGGGCTGGGTTTTACATTCTCCCCCCCTTAAAGAAATTTCGTCCTCGAAATTGAAAGCGTACATGTGCTTCCAAAGAGGTAAGGAAACTTCTCCTTCATGTCTTCTTCCTTCTCCCAAGAAGCTTCTTCAGGGGTATGGTTCTTCCACCGAATCTTCACCAAAGGGATGGTGCGATTCCGCAGCTGCTTGTCCTTCCTATCCAAGATCTCGGCCGGTTCTTCATCATAGGTCAAATCAGCACTAAGTCCTTCAGGTGCTTGCAGCAAAATGTGTTCCGGATTCTCTATGTATTTTCGGAGCATCGAAATATGAAACACATTGTGAACACCAGCAAGAGGCGGAGGTAATGCTAATCGATACGCAACAGGTCCAACCTTTTCCAAAATCTCGAAAGGTCCAATGTAACGAGGGCTAAGCTTTCCCTTAAAATTGAATCTCATCACACCCTTCATTGGTGAAACTTTCAGAAAGACTTTCTCTCCAACTTGAAATTCCAAATCGGTCCTTCTCTTATCAGCATAAGATTTCTGTCTTGACTGGGCAGACTTAATCCTTTCTCTTATCATATCTACCATAGCACTCATAGCTTCAATTATCTCAGGACCTAAGACTTTTGTTTCACCCCGACTCGATCCAAGACAAAGGTGTCCTACAAGTACTGCCATACAAAGCCTTGAATGGAGCCATGCCTATTGTTGCTTGATAACCTGTTGTTATAGGCAAACTCAACCAAAGCTAGGTGTTCATCCCAATTACCACCCATATCCACCACACAAGATCTCGAGCATGTCTTCCAATGTCTGAATTGTCCGCTCGGATTGTCCATCGACTGTGGATGATGAGCTGTACTCAAGTTCAATTGGGTTCCCAAGGCCTTCCGCAAACTATTCCAAAACCTTGAGGTGAACCCGGGATCACGATCCGAAACAATACTCAATGGCACACCATGCGGATGAACCACATTATCCACATAAAGCCTTGCTAGCTTATCCAGTATGAGTGATCTTCATAGGAATGAAATGGGCTGATTTGGTCAACCTATCAACAATCACCCACACAGTGTCATTGCCTTTACTTGTCCGAGGCAAACTAGTCACAAAGTCCATGGAGATATCCTCCCACTTCCAACTAGGAATAGGAAGAGGCTGAAGTAATCCAGATGGAGGTTGTCGAACGGATTTCACACGTTGGCAAGTCTCACACTTGGCAACAAAATCATCAACATCCGCCTTCAGACCAAGCCACCAAAAATGTTCCTTCAAGTCCTTGTACATCTTGGTGCTTCCCGGGTGTATAGTAAAGACTGACTGGTGTGCTTCCTTCAATATTTCTTTCTTAACTTCTTCATTTGCAGGCACGCACAGTCTTCCCCTAAACAACAAAGCACCATCCATGGATATACCAAAGTCGGGGTCCGACTCAGGATTCGAAGAAATCTTCTCAACTTTGATCAAAAACTCTTGGTCAGAACTCTGCAGAGCAACAATCTTATCTCTAAGACCAGATCTTGCCGTCATGGCAGAAAGAATAAAATCAGAATTCTCAGGGACGATTTCCAAATCAAAACTCTCAATAGAAGACCACAATGGTAAACTCAACGCATTCAAATCCAAAGTCTTCTTCTGGTTCTTCCTACTAAGAGCATCAGCAACAACATTTGCTTTCCCAGGGTGATACTGAATATCACAATCATAATCAGAGACTAGTTCCAACCATCTCCTTTGTCTCATGTTCAACTCCTTTTGGGTAAAGAAGTATTTCAAACTCTTATGATCCGTGAAAATGGCAATCTTCTCACCGTAAAGGTAATGTCTCCAAATCTTCAAAGCAAAGACAACGGCGGCAAGTTCTAGATCGTGAGTGGGGTAATTCCGCTCATAATCCTTCAATTGCCGAGAAGCATAGGCTACGACCTTGCCATGTTGCATCAGTACACAACCCAAACCAATCTTTGACGCATCGGTATAAACTGTCATACCACCGGAACTATCAGGTATAGTCAAAACCGGGGCACTTGTCAATCTATCCTTCAACTCTTGGAAATTCTTCTCACAGGCGTCAGACCAAACAAACTTTTCTTCTTTCCTGGTCAACTTAGTCATAGGAGCAGCCAACCGAGAAAAGTTCTCAATAAATCTTCGATAGTAACCCGCCAATCCAAGAAAACTTCTTATTTCCGTTACTGACTTTGGTCTTTCCCAATCAGCCACTGACTTGGACCTTTTCGGGATCGACACGAATACCTTCGGCTGAAACTACATGACCAAGGAATACCACTCTCTTAAGCCAGAATTCACACTTGCTAAACTTAGCGAACAACTTCTTTTCTCGCAACCTTTGCAAAGTGAAACTTAGATGACTCGCATGCTCTTCTTCGCTCTTCGAATAGATCAAGATGTCATCAATGAAAACAATCACAAACTTGTCAAGCACATCATGAAATACTCGGTTCATGAGGTCCATGAACACCGCAGGAGCATTAGTCAATCCGAAGGGCATGACTCTAAACTCGTAGTGACCATACCGCGTTCGGAAAGCTGTCTTGAAGATATCACTAGACTTCACTTTCAATTGGTGATATCCGGACCTTAAGTCAATCTTTGAGAACACAACTGCACCCTTCAACTGATCGAAGAGATCATCAATTCTGGGCAGCGGATATCTATTCTTGATGGTCAACTTATTCAACTCACGGTAGTCAATGCACAAGCCCATACTACTATCTTTCTTCTTGACGAACAAGACCGGAGCTCCCCAAGGTGACACACTAGGCTGTATGAAACCTCTATCAATGAGCTCATTCAACTGATTTTGCAACTCTTTCAACTTAGTAGGAGCCATCCTATACGGAGCTTTAGATACCGGAGCGGCACCAGGGACGAGATCAGTAGAAAACTCGACATCCCTGTTAGGAGGCACTCCTGATAGATCATCAGGGAAAACATCAACAAAGTCGCAGACAACTCTGACTTCATCGACTCTTTTCTCCACTATACCCTTGCCTTCAGATGAAGCATCATCCACTAGGGCATAGACTTGCATCAGTGCAGACAGCACCTTCCTACAAACCCTTCTCTTTTCACCCTGAAATTCAAAGACCGGACTTCCACAAATATGGAACTGGATCTTCTTTGAGGAACAAAGGAACACAGCTTTGTGGGCTGTCAACCAATCAATTCCCAAAATAACATCGAAGTCCTTCATGTCAAGAATCACAAAATTGGCTTCCAAGTTCTTCTCACCAATCAACACAGGACATTTAGATAACCCCTTATCTAGTTTCACAACAGGACCAGAGAGGTGTACTAATCAATAAACAACTAGACAACTTCTCGTGGATTAGGTTAGTCTTCTTGTTGAATGCGAGATGACATGAACGAATGAGATGCACCCGTATCAAATAAGACAAATGCAGAAATAGAAGCGACTAACAATGTACCTGTAATCACTTCATGGCTTGAATCCTGCTCAAGCCTGGGAAATACTGAAAACTCTACCGGAGGGAGGAGCAGGAGCACTCTTCACCACCGGGGCAGGGCTCTTGGGCGGGCCGCTTCGGACAGCACGAGCAAAATGACCAGCTTGCTTGCGGTAGAAGCAAACAGGATTGCTTTGGATCCAACGGGGGTGACCGCAACGAGAGGGCTTACGAACAAAAGGCCTTGCACTTGCACTTCCCTGGTGGTCGGTTTCCGCCATACTTGTCTAAACCGCCGGGCTGCTGAAAACCCGTTTTCGGCCTACACTCTTAGCCTGAAAGGTAGGAGTGGGGTAGGGTGTAGGTCTCACAAACGACGGTCACTACGATCCACCAAACCAGAATTCCTTGATCGCGGTGGCTTTTGCACACGAGCACTTTCCTTCTCTCGTTTCTTCCAACTTCTTCGAGTTCTCGCACCACTTGAGCATAGCTCACTATAGGCTGGACTGTGAGGTAAGCTTTAATGGCGGGCGCGATCCTTTGAAGAACTTCTTTGCTTTCGCGAGGTCATCCTTCGGAGAATGCGGAGCAAAGAAATGAAGCTCCTCGAACTTTTGTTGGTACTCCAACACGTACGAGTTCCTTGAGTCGAATCATGAACTTGGCTTCCTTCGCATCTTTCACCGCCTCGGGAAAGTAGTTCATACAAAAAGCCTCTTTGAATAACTCCCAAGTTACAACTCCTCGCATGCAAACCTTCCAAAACAGGACGAGTGGAGATCCACCATGCATCAGCTTCTTGTTGCAACTTCGTTCAGCAAACAAAATCTTCTCGAGCTTCCGAGCATTGTAGATGTCGGAAAGCCTTCTCCAACTCACGAAGCCACTTGTTAGGAAACAAAGGGTCCTTGGTAACTCCAAGTGAAAGTGGGTACTTGCATCTTCGAAAAACTCTCCATCAAAGTAGTATGCGGAGTTCCAGCTAAACCTCCCGCATTCGGGATCTGCGGCATGAGGATTCACATTAGCACCAGCCCGGGTCTCATTATGCGAGTCATGAAACCCACCAACATCTGGTTGAACCGAGCCGCTTGTGCTGCTGCATCATATTGCCCATAATATTGGCAATATCTCGGAAACTTCCAACATTCGGGGCACCGGGTATCTCATGAGTACCCTGATCAACATTAGGTATCTCGCCACCTCCATGAGGTATTTCACCACCTCCCTGAGGTATTTCACCACCTCCATGACCACTGGATTCACCACGGCCACTTCTCAGAGTAACCATTCTGCAAAACCGAGAACATCAAAATACCGAATTTCGAAGATTCAACATAAACCACAAGTCCAAATGATTTGAAAACTTAAATCATGCTTAAATATATCCATATAGTCATCGAACAATATTCCATAAAGCAAAAATCACATTTTTCCAAAAATCCAACAGCCATTGAGGTCTCTGTGACCATTGGTCGAGTGATTGGTCGTGACCCGACCTGAGTCGACCAATGTCGCCAATGCGAATGCGAAAATTCGCATTATAAGCCTCACTTTCACATTCCAACCTCATTCTAACTTCTTCCAAAGGTGAGAGAGCCCTAGGGAAAACCTCCAAGAGTTCTCACAAGTGTTCTTGAGGTGATTTGGTGCTTCAACAACAACACCACAACACACAATCTTTACAAACAAGGTAAATCTCTTATTCTTTCTTCCATTTTCATCTTCTCATGCTTGCATTTCAATAAAACCATGCTTTACTTGTATCCAATGCTAGAAATCATGCTTAGGAATGCTTAGAAACATATTCCCTAGGTTTTAAACACAATGCCAGGCATAGACAACAAGTTTTAACATAATGGTGTTCATCTCGCAAGGTTTTTTATACCGAAATCGATATCTTTAGAAAAATTCCGTTTTCTCTCAAACTGCTTGAAATTTTCGCACGAGATCAAATGCTACATGCTCAAGATGACATTGTAGATAGGTCCATACAATTTGATTTAACCAATTTCAACTTTTCAAAAAATCAAATTTTGACCTAAATTGCAAAATCCCCAAATTTCCTTCTTGCTGAATGTTTCGCTTTAATCCAAGTTTTCGATCGATTTTCACCAAACAAACTTCATAGACATGAAATTCCAAGTATTGCGCACATGCTAGTATGTTCAAATCAAATTTCCCCCAAATTTGAAATTTTCCGAAAAATTACGAAAATACCCTTTTGGCTCAAATCTTAAAATAGCACTAATTGGAATTGTCTCTTGTCTCTTTCACGAGATACCCACTATGCAGAGGGGAGGGCGAGGACGAGGTAGAGGTCGTGGTCGCATCGTAGGTGCTCTTAGGGGCAGAGGTCGGGTTCCTTCGAGCCTAGACGGGAGGTTAGGAGACCGGACATGTTTGACACACCTCGGGCCGAGTTCCCGTACGAGGCCTACTTCGCTCTTGCAATATCGAGATGGGACGTCTACTTCACTTACGCCAGCTCAGAGCCTTTAGGATTCGGCAGAGATTCGACACATTGCAGTGGACTCATCTCTTCACCGAGGATCTGCCGGTATACCCGGAACTAGTGAGGTTGTTCTTCAGCAACCTTACTTACACAGAGGAGGCTCGAGGCCAAGGACATCCACTTAGACTTGTCCTCAGGAGCAGGGTCTTCCGGACTCAGATTCGCTTCTCTACCCGGACACCGGGCTGAGATCTTGCGGGTTCCTTACTATCCACAGCGGTGTGTGTGGATACTTGCAGGGAGCGGATCCTGGACAACCATCGATGCCGTACGAGCTACGCGAGATATGCTCTACGCTATGGGATAGCCGTCGATGCTTCACTCCGTGGACCAGCGGACGGATGACGGATTCTCGCACGGATTATCGGTCGCATAGTCGGCCGAAACATTATGCCGAAAGCCGGACATCACCATCGGGTCACGGTGATGGAGGCCTTAGTCATCTACCGCATCTACATGGGCTTCGAGATCGATCTCTCCTACATCATTCAGCAGGTCATGCTTGGACTTAGTTCTGCGGCCTAGCATGCGGAACCTTTGCTATGGGAGGCTACCGACTCGATCTTCGGGCATTTCGGGGTGAGTTTCGAGGATACACCGGTGGACACCGGTTCACAGGGGATACTCTATTAGGACTCGGACCATTCGTCGGATGAGACTACAGCGATCGAGAGAGATCTCCTGGTCCGGAGGGTGAGGATGATGATGAATCGGAGGATGAGGATCGGGGTCGGGAGGATGGAGGAGAGGATATCGGTCCCGATAGTGATGATCAGGCCGGAGATGATGCAGATATGCGCGAGGCTGAGCCCGTGCTTCACGAGTTTCCTTCATCACACTTCGAGGCGGGTGGCCCTTCACATGCGGTTCCGGAGACTTCGGATCTTGGAGCACAGATGAGATCGATGACTTCCATGCTAGAGAGGATGGAGGTCGGACAGGAGCAGATGTATGAGAGGATGGAGTCACGACGGGATAGGATAGAGCATCGGGTGACTCAGCTAGCGGAGGAGTTCGAGCATACGAGAGATCGGAGAAGATCACCTAGATAGACCGTACCTTAGGATTTCCATTTATGCATTTCAGATGTAATCATTGTAAAAACTTTTGAAATCAATGAAGTTCATTTTGTTTCCCTTTAATTATTGTATGTTATGCACCTTTCTTTTCCTTGCATTAGTGACATTTGTTCAAATATAATTATGGTATGTTATTCGGAAATGTTCTGTTATGCTTCAAAGATCAAGTTTCTAATTCAGTGTTCTATTATTCACTTCTAAGAGTAGAAGAGTCATTTCGGATCAATGACCTGAGAATGTTCAGTTGTTGTCTTTCGTGGTTAGGATCTCCTCGAACCTTGGGCTCGATACCAATCATCACGCCCTCCCAGCCGGTACCCTATCTGGCATACTCGAGAGTGTGATCCACAGCCCGAAGATCAGGTATCGAGTGATCAACCTCCCACATAAACAATAACATAATCATGAACAATCATAATAAAAGTGCGGAAGATAAACCATAGATCCAATAAAGAAAGAATGAATCATAAATGAATCAGAATAATAGATATAATCAGAGTGTTAAACAGATAAGTAAAGTGAGGCAAAAATCCCACTTTACAACCAGCGGAAAAGTAGCTCTTAAAAGAATAAACTAGACAAAATCTAATCCCAGTAGCAAGTACACTGGGTAACTAAATTGTTCCCCACTTTATAGACAACATCCTTATAAGTGTAAATCTCATAAATGGCACAAGGACGCTTCCACTCAATGGTCGGACTAAGCATCGTACGGAGCATAACCACTCGCGGGATCTTCACTGTAATTGTGGTAACCGCAATCACCTTCCTGGAGATATGCCTCTTCGACTTGCGCTTCTTCATAGGGACCGTCATAGTACTCGGTACTGCAGGGATAGTCTAACAAACATTGTACAATAAAGGAATGAGTTTCAAAGAAACTCGGTAAGGCGATTAAAATCCATAATAACATAAATGGCAGGATTCCGAACAATCATAAATGCAATATGACATGAGACAAGCAATGAATGAATGAATCTAACTCTATGTATGCTGGTCTCTATTAGCGGACATGCTTTAAGTCATAGCACCGTACTTCTTTAGGAAAGTCCACTCACATCCTCAACCATTTAAGATATCTTGGATTCTCTCACGGATCATTTCACCGGTCTTGAGCAGCCGATTGGTAATGGGTCCTTCATCCCTCGGGACAAACCTTGGCGGGGGTTAAGTCAACACACTCTCTCACAACCATTTGGTATAAGTACTTGGCGCATGTCGGGGTAAAACCTAGCCAAATGCAAGTCTTCTACTTAGTTACATCAAGTCGATTCAGATACTTCCATTCCTCGTCCCCGACGATCCTTTCCGGTATCCTTCACACTAGAGTCCTCATAGTCCCCGACTACGGACTCATCAACCCTATTGGTTATCCACATATGGTAAACGGGAAGCTCTCACGTCCTCTCACGGGTTGGTTACCGGTCTTAAGCGCCCGTGAGCCCAAGTCTAACCATATGCAACCCTACCAATAAATGGCCCCCACAATGTGATTCCTGTCCTCTCACGGGTTGGTTACCGGTCTTAAGCGCCCATTAATCCCCATCGCTACCACGGGTCGTTCGGTCTCAATACCCCTCCGATTAGGGTCTGACATAACAGGACATCCTAGCCAAACACTACTAGACAATCCTAGATATGTCATCCAACAGTTTAGGAAGGTGTCCAGAGGGTATCTCCGGAAACATCCCATAATATTCCCGTAGTAGTCCAAGGACAGAAGTGTCAAAAGGACACCTCTCCTTTCCAAACCATACTTAAGCATACACATGCATCAATTCATATCATCACATATATGGTAACTTCATATATGGAAAGAAATCAATAATTACAATCACTTGTATAACATTGGTAAGTAAATCATACATGAATCAATTCAATATGAATAAGTAATGCTACTGTAATCAAAGTTATGCAACAGTAGTATATCATTGTAAGAATATAATTTAGGAATCATATCAATGATATTCAAATATAGAAACTAGATTCATGCTATCTATGTAATTAAGGAAATAACCATCCTTACCTTTTATAACTCGCAAAGGAATCCTAAGAAATCAAATAAGATCTTGGCAAACTTGAGAACCCGAATGTCCTAAACAAGTATATACAACATATTAGGAAAGATCTTAAAAGAAAAAAAAAAAAAAACAAAAAAAAAAAATATTGGGTGGTTTTTTTTTCTTTTTGGGTGGGGTGGTTGGTGCGGCGTGGCCCGCCCGGTCGACCGTCCTGGCAAAAAGGAGCGAAGAGAAGAGAGAGGGGGGCGGGGAGCACAAAAGAATTGGGGGGGGGTGGCATAAAAGACAGGGTTAATGAATGGGTAGAAAAGTCATAAAACCAAGATAGAGAGCACTCCAAGTCAATTAAATTAAAAAATTTTTTTTTATTTTTTTTTTTATATAAAAAATATAAATTTTTATTTTTTTTTTGTAGAAAGGGGATGAGGGCTCTTTTGGGGGGTGGGGCGGGGGTGTTTTTTTTTTTTTTTTTTTGGTTGGGGGGGGCCCTACAAATAACAAGGTTTCCGGGTCAAGGTTAGGGCTGGGTTTTACAACATCACTTGCACTCAAAGGGTAAAGGGTTACTCTCTTTTGATAGGTAATATCTAATACTTTTCGTATTGTGAATTGGCTATTTTAATTCTAGTCTAAGTTGATTAGAATTCATTGTATTGGATACTCTTGTCCGTAAACGAAGATTGTATTGGATACTCTTGTCCGTGAACGAAGATTGTAAAGGGTACTCTTGTCCCGAAACGAAGATTGTAAGGGTTTGTTTCTCTACCCACTGTATTGAAAGAGATCCGTTAGTGGAAATACTCTCTTGAGACTAAGAGAGGAGTGGACGTAGACTCGTAGAGTCGAACCACTATAAATTCTGTGTTTGTGATTGCTGTTTGTCATTAGATTTCATCTTAAACTGTCAACTCATTTTGAAATTACAACTAAACCAGAAAATTGGTATAAACCACTAGGTACAACCTAATCACCCCCCCTCTAGGTTGCACCAACAATTGGTATCAGAGCGGGAGCTCAAATCGAGATTAAAATCAATCTCAAAAAGAGTAAAAGATCATGGCATCATTGTCTAACCAATTCTCCTCAAGACCCGAAGGTTTAAATACCTCTAGACCTCCATATTTTGATGGAGAAGGGTTTGCTTATTGGAAGAATAGATTTGAAGATTTTGTTTGTGCTATTGATATAGATGTTTGGGATATAATTGTGTATGGACCAAATGAGATTACCAAACTTGATAAAGATGGTAACAAAGTCCCAAAACCAAGGATTGAATGGGATGGAATTGATAAAATTAAATCCCAAGCAAATCACAAGGCAAAAATGTTCCTACAATGTGCTTTGAGTGAAAAAGTATACAATAGGTGTGGTACTTGCAAGAATGCAAAGGAAGTTTATGAAAAATTAATAGTTACATATGAAGGAACAAACCAAATAAAAAAGATAAATTTGGATGTTTATATGCTTCAATATGAAAATTTCAAGATGTTAGATAATGAGGATATAACTTCTTTGTTTACTAGATTTTCTAACATTATAAATAAGTTGCATAGTCTTGGCAAGGAATTTGCAAATGAAGATGTGACAAGAAGAATCCTACGAGCACTTCCACCATCTTGGAGACCCAAGAAAACAGCAATTCAAGAAGTGGGAAATCTAGAACATATCACACTTGATGAGCTCATGGGATCTCTACTTGCACATGAGGCAGAACTTGAAGAAGATAAGAAGTATGAGGAAAGCCAGTCAAAAGAACAAAAGAAGAAGTCCATCGCTCTTAAAAGTTCCATCAAAGACGATGAAAGCGATGAAGACAACAGTGACTCCGACAGTGATATTGCTCTTATCACAAGAAAATTCAGGAAATTTCTAAAAGGAAGAAAAGAACGGTTTCCATTCAAAGGACAAGGATCCAAAGAATTCAAAGGTAAAAGCTCATCAAAAGATAAAATTTCATCTACTAACAATCAGGATGTTATTTGTTTTGAGTGTAGAAAACCAGGACACTTCAAAAACGAATGTCCTACCAAAGGGAAAAAGAAGGCTTACAAAGCCGAAGTAGTCTACACTACAAGTGATGATGAAGAAGAAAGTGAAGAGTCCGATGAAGAAAAGATCAACTTAGCCTTGATGGCCAGCTCACTTGAAGAACAAGATCATGAGGTAAGTTCCATATATGATAGTCTTGACTCTACACTTGATGAAAATGATATAGATAATATTGATGAAGAAGATCTAGCTAGTGGCTTTGAAACTTTATACAAGTTCAGCAAGAAAATTGAAAAGAAAAACAAAATTCTAGAAGGAGAAGTAATATCTCTAAATGAAACAATAAGCAACTTACAAGAGTACATTAGAAAAATAGAAAAAGAAAATAATGTGAAATCCACAAGTGAGGAGAAGATCTAGATGGTCTTCTAGGAGAAGTACATTATCTCAATAACACCGTAACTGAATTACGGGAACATATTGAGAAAATAGAACTAGAAAATACAGATTTAAACAACTCTCTTGTGAAATTCACAAATGGTCAAAAGAACTTAGATAGCCTTCTAGGTAACCCCAAAAAGAATCCCCAAGACAAAGAAGGATTAGGATTCAATAGTAAAACTGAAACTCCTAGAAAAGGTAAAGAAGTTCGTTTTGAAAAAGGAACATCTAGTAAGAACCCTTTACCCACATTCAAAAATACTCAAGGAAACATTCAAGGTGGGAACAAGACTCAACCTCAAACAATTAGAAGAAAAAATGAAAAGCAAAATTACTACATTCAAAGTAAAAGAGTAATGAAAATCAGAAGAATGGACAAAGGAATAATCAAGGACAAAATTATCATAATCAAAATTATTTAAGAAGAAATGATAGAAATCAAAACAACTATGAACATAGGCAGCAAAAATTCAAAAACTATCAAAATGTCCAAAACCAACATCATCAATTTTGGCCAAACCAAAACCAAATGATGTTTAATTATAATTGGCCATATCCCTATTTTGCACCCTATGAGCATATCCCTCAACCTTCATATATGTCACATATGCCTAGAAGAAATGAAAATATTTTCAACAATACAAACAAGATAAATGGACAAAGAAGTCAAAACTTCAATGGACCAAGAAGACAAAAACCTCAAGTCCAAGAACCATTTGATATTTGTGATCCAAGGTTTCAAAGACCAAAAGGATATCAACCTAGTTGGTTCAACATGGAACCAATAAGAACTAACCAATTTGGACCCATGTAGACGTGGGGACCAATGCACATCTATCCTTTCCTCTGTAGGTTTGCTTAATGAATACTCAAAGAAGTGAATGGTACATTGATAGTGGCTGTTCCAAACATATGACATCAAATTCAAAGATCTTCACAAAGCTTAGATCATATGATGGAGGATGCGTTACCTATGGAGACAATAGTAAAGGAAAGATTGTTGGCATTGGTCAAGTTAATATTGGAGGTACATCTATCTCAAATGTATATCTAGTTGATAAACTATCATATAACTTGCTTAGTGTAAGTCAATTATGTAGTATAGGTTATAAAGTCACCTTTGATGTTTCTTCTTGCTATGTGAAAGATATGAATGAAAAATTAATCATTAAAGGAATTAGGAGAGACAACATCTACACTTGTGTATTCAATGAATCATCTCTTAGTATGACTTGTCTCATGTCTCTTGAAGAAACTCTAATTTGGCATAGAAAACTAGGTCACATAAATAAAAAACAAATTGAAATCATTGCATCAAAAAATTTAGTTAGAAATCTTCCAAAAATGAAATTTGACAAAAACTACTTTTGTGATGCAAGCCAAAAAGGAAAACAAACTAGAGTATCCCATAAGTCCAAAAACATAGTCTCTACTAGTAGACCACTAGAACTACTACATATGGACTTATTTGGACCTATTTCCATAGCTAGCCTTGGTGGAAAATACTATACTTTTGTCATTGTTGATGACTACTCAAGGTATACTTGGACTCTGTTTCTAAAACATAAAGATGATGCTTTTGAAGAATTCAGTATTCTTATTAAGAAAATTCAAAATCATAAAGGATACCTTATAACTACCATCCAAAGTGACCATGGAAGAGAATTTGATAACAACAACTACTTTGGACAATTCTGTGACAAAGAAGGCATAACTCATAATTTTTCTGCTCCTAGAACTCCCCAATCAAATGGAGTAGTAGAGAGAAAGAATAGATCCCTTCAAGAAATGGCCAGAACCATGCTTAGTGAATTCTCAATGCCCAAATACCTTTGGGCAGAAGCCACAAGTACTGCTTGCTATGTCTTAAACCATGTGATAATTAGAAAATTTCTAAACAAGACACCATATGAACTCTATCATAATAAAGTACCTAGGGTTGATCACTTTCAAATATTTGGTTGTAAGTGCACTATATTAAACACTAGAGATCCTAAAGGAAAATTTGAAGAAAAAGTCGATGAAGGAATTTTCCTAGGATATTCTCAGAATAGTAGAGCATATAGAGTACTAAATCGAAGAACCCTCGTTGTGGAAGAATCCATGAATGTCACATGTGATGTCTCTCCACCTAAAGATAAATATAAACCTTTAATTGACGAGGAAGATGATGGAAGGACTGAACAGGTCATTAGGGAAAAAGTGGATGACCAATCATTAGAGGAATCTCGAACCATTCCAGAAGAAAATAGAACTCACTCTCAAGAATTACCTAAAGAGGTAGTTCCTTGGAAAGATCATCCTCTTGACCAAGTCATAGGAAACTTAGGTCAAGGAATCCAAACTAGATCTAGAACCCAAAATTTCTGCAACTATGCTGCATTCATGTCCACTATAGAACCCAAGAATGCAAAAGAGGCCTTAACTGACAATTATTGGATTATGCCCATGCAAGAAGAACTAAATCAATTCGAAAGAAATGATGTTTGGGAACTCATTCCAAGACCTCGAGACCATACCATCATAGGTACCAAATGGGTATTTAGAAATAAACTTGATGAAAATGGTCAAGTCATTAGAAATAAGGCACGCCTAGTTGCCCAAGGATATAATCAACAAGAAGGCATTGATTTTGATGAAACTTATGCACCCGTAGCCCGACTAGAATCCATACGGATGTTATTAGCATTTGCTTGCTATAAAAACTTCAAGCTGTATCAAATGGATGTGAAAAGTGCATTCTTAAATGGTTTCATTATGGAGGAAGTCTACGTTGCCCAACCTCCGGGTTTTGAAGACTCAAAATTTCCTAATCATGTCTTCAAACTAAAAAGAGCTCTTTATGGACTCAAACAAGCCCCACGTGCTTGGTATGAACGACTAAGTAAATTTCTAGTCCAAAAAGAATTCTCAATGGGTAAAGTAGACACCACATTATTTGTAAAACATAAGAAAAATGATATTATAATTGTTCAAATATATGTAGATGATATCATATTTGGTGCTGCCAATGAATCCTTATGTCATGAGTTTAGTACTTGCATGCGAAATGAGTTTGAAATGAGCATGATGGGTGAATTATCTTTCTTTCTTGGTCTACAAATCAAACAAAATGAAAATGGCATTTTTATCAGTCAAACAAAGTATATTAAAGAACTCCTCAAGAAATTTGATGCTACCTCTCAAAAGGCAAATGGAACTCCCATGAGCACATCTTTGAAATTATCAAAAGATGAGGATGGGACACCTTTTGATGCCACCAAATATAGAGGTATGATTGGGAGTCTTCTATACTTAACAGCTAGTAGACCAGATATCATGTTCAGTGTCTGTGCTTGTGCACGCTATCAGGCTAATCCTAAACAATCCCATGCCTGTGCCGTTAAAAGAATATTCAAATATTTGAAAGGCACATCAAACTTAGGACCTCCGGTATCCCAAAAATCAAGGTTTTGACCTATTAAGTTTTTCGGATGCTGATTTTGCTGGTTGTCATGTTGATCGGAAAAGCACAAGCGGTACATGTCATCTACTTGGACCCTGCCTAGTGTCATGGTTCAACAAGAAACAAAACTGTGTTGCTCTATCAACAACAGAGGCAGAGTACATTGCAGCTGGAAAATGTTGTGCACAAGTCATTTGGATGAAACAAACCTTGCTTGATTACAAGATTCAACTCCCCAAATGTCCCATAAAGTGTGATAGCACTAGTGCCATCAATCTAAGCAAAAATCCTGTGCTTCACTCCCGAGCCAAGCATATTGACATCCGACATCATTTTCTTAGGGCCTGTTTGGTTACATGAATCCAAGAGATTGAAGTCCCGGATTCTTGAATTAACCCGGGATTGATACCCGGGAAATCCTCATCAATCTAGATTCACCCCTTTTACACAAAAACGGCAGAGATTTATGGGTAAGGGGTGAAATCCAGAGATTTCAAAAAAGCTTTACATTTACACATTTACAAAAATCACGTCGATCAAATAATTTTTTAGGATGAATTCACAGATTTCATTCCACAACCAAACACCTAATTTTATAAATTATAACTCTATAGATTTGAAATCGATAGATTTCAAATCTTTAGATATTTGAAATCTCCAGACTCATGTAACCAAACAGGCCCTTAGAGATTGTATCCAAAAGAATGAAGTCATTCTTGAATTCATTGATACAAACCATCAATTAGCCGATATTTTCACAAAACCCCTCAGTGAAGACCGTTTTGTTGACCTACGCCGAGAATTGGGGTTACTTGATCTCTCAGAGTAGCATAATCCACTCTATTCGCTCTCAAACTCCATCTTCTCAAATGGGTAGTTCAGCCCTTCAGACGGACGTCCGTCTGACTACAGAGTCCAGACGGATTCCCGTCTGCCAGACGGAAATTCCGTCTGGCTCACTGTGTTCACACATACACAGACTCGTAAAACAGACGGACGCCCGTCTGATTCAGCCGGACATCCGTCTGCTTTTTTAAACAAACCTCAAAACCCTCTCCGCGATTTTTTTTTTCAAATCCCTCACTTCTCTCCTTCCTCTACTCACTCCTCACGGTTTCAAACGGTTTCAAATCCCTAATTTCTCTCTTTTTCTCCCCATATCTCTCCTTCACCTTTCTTCTTAAACCCTCAAACACCCTGCAAACGACACACCTTCCAGCAGCACCATCTCTCTCTCTTGCGCAACTCACGTTTTCCCCCTTGTGTGCATCTCTGTTGGTAAGTTTTCAAATTTCTTTCTCTTTCTATTTTTCTCACGATTGATCTCTCACATCCCCTGTACGTATGAGGTGTTTATTCGATTTCTGGCTTGTTTGTCTCTTATTTTTATGGTTGTCACATGAGTTCAATTTTTTTTCGTTTATTGTTGGGTCATTAACATGCTGTCCTACTGCAACTCCATAGTATGCTTGCACTCTCTTATTAACCCTTCTTATGCATTCTTACTTCTTCCCTTTCTTATTATAACAGTGTTTTTTTCGTTTCCAGCTTTGGTATTTTCCAGCCTTAAAATTCCCCTGTTTCTTTTTGGTTCTCATCCTTTATCTCTCGGTCTCTCTTTGTCTTCACTTCGTTACTCTGAGCTCCTTGTTGAAACCATATTCTATGGAATCCCTATTGGTTAAAACAAGTCTCCAAATGAGTACAAACAACCTACAATCTTCACCCCTATGAAGATTACATGCCCTTAGGGCTCCATCTTTTATTTTATCCCACTTCACCCATTCTCTGTGTAGTGTGTTTTTCTTATACTTGTTGCCATTTTGTTTTTCAACAGATATCCCATGCCTCGCCGTAAGCATCCGTCCGTCCGCGGTGGTGCCTGCACCTCTAGCACCCATCCTCCTCGCTCTTCCCGACACCCACCTCCTGCGAGCCCACCTAGGCTCGACAAATGGTTTCGTGATGCACAGGCTCAACGCCTGTACCCTAGAGTTGCTGCCCGTACCATAGAACAAGGCTCCACTGTTGACCTTGATGCCTTCTCCAAGTTCCCCATCAAGGACATGTTTGAAGCCCTAGGTTGGGAGTCTATGCTTCATGCTGAGGAAATCACCTATGCCCGCTTGGTCAATCACTTCTATGCAAATCTTCGGCATGCGGGAACAAATGAGAACCTCACAGTCACCTCCTATGTCAAAGGAGTGGACATCACTCTCACTATCCCCTCCTTTTACCAAATTTGTCAGCTCTCCACGGAGGGTGCTCTTCGTTTTTGGACCTACAAAGATACACCTCCTGAGGATGTCCAGATAGATCACTGTCTACCAAAGCCTTCTCCCCCCTGAGACCCCTCCTCGATACCACGTGGACATTCAAGAAACCATGTTCACTGAACAAGCTAAGGTTGTAAGTAAGATCACTCAACGCAACGTCATCCCTAAAAAGGGTCATCGTTCTGACATTACTTCCTTTCAAACCTATGTTACCTATTGCATAATTCATCATATTCCTCTCTGCCTCCCATATGCCATTCTTTCTTACATGATCCAGTCAGCTGTGACTGGGAACAAATGTCTTCCTTATGGCAGTCTACTCACCAAAATCTTCAGACATTTCCACGTTAGCTTTAAAAATGAGGACCCTACTCCACCTGCCTCCCGGATAGACAACAAAGGCATTGTTCCCTCCCGCAAGCGCACTGCTGCCCAAGCCCGCCGAAAGAGCACCCCTCAACCCATGGATGTCGAAGGCACCTCAGCTGGCCCACAACAGCCATCTTCCTACTCTTCCTCCACTGCCTCCCGGTTTCAAGCTCTTGATTCACGCCTCACTAATATGCAACAGCACTTCGACACCCGCTTTGACTCCATCAGCCATGGCTTGGATACTAGTGACAGCATGATTGCTCATCAAACAATCATGATACACCATATGATGACTCACCTTCAGATTCCCCCTCTCCCGTCACCAGGGTCGCCGACTCTGAAGGCGCCGATGACGATGAGGACGGTGCCGAGGACAGCGATGCGGACGCTGCCGACATTGAAGGCAGTGGAAGCGGCAGTGGTAGTGGGAATGATGATGGGAGTGCCGATGATGCCGACGGCCGTGACGCTACTGACTAGCTGCCATGTTTACTTTACTTTTTGGGTTACTGTTTCTGTTTTTTTTTTTTCTTTTTCTGCTGTTTAGATGAACATTTGTTGCTGTTATAACCTTTCTCGGTTGCTAACACATTATGTTTACTGTTGTTTACCTTAATTATAATATTCTCTGCATCTGTATGTCTCTTCTCTCTTATTATTTCCTGTTTTCTTGCCAGTGATAACAGTGGGATCCTCCTGTTTAGGGGGAGCTTCATATGTAGGGGGAGCATGCCCTGCTCTTGTTTTTCCTCCTTTTTGTTTCTGACAAAGGGGGAGAAATATACAGCCCATAAACCTTTTTAGTTAAAAGTTTTGGTTTATATAAAATAAATATGATGGGTTATATGACTCTTATTAAGAGTAATGAGCACACTTCATGCTTATATAATCATCCAAATACATAAATGGAAATGTCTCACGATTTATATCATTTTATTCCTTGCACGTTTGTCATCATCAAAAAGGGGGAGATTGTTGGAAAATGCCAAGTCAGCATTTGCCACATCAGTCTCAAATCAGTTTTGATAATGACAAACACTCTACTGATGTTTCCATAAAGATATGTTTTTTTGTCCAGCTCATCACTGCAGAAAATCTCGATGTAAATATCCGGTTCAAAGAAAATTCCGGAGAGTCAAGCTCAAGATCAAACCATCTTAGACAAAGAACCAAAGTCAAGAGGAGAGCATCAAGATCACTGATCAACATCAAGTCAAAGACCAAGTCAAAGATCAAGACTTAGGCTAAATCAGGGCTTAGGACACCTTTGCATACACACACATGTAAATACATCCATAATATGTAATTCATGTTACTAGAGTGACCTAGGACGTGTTAGTAAGGTGTACAGCGCTTAAGATTGTCAAAACGATCTAAAAATCCAAGCCATATCCCAGCCCAAAGTTGTTTAGAAAAACAAAGCCCAGACGGATGTCCGTCGACGCACGGACGGACGTCCGTCTGTTTCGTAACTCGTTTTCTCGAAACAACGAAGGTCGAGGATCGCCGACGGATGCCCGCCAACGCCAGGCGACGGATGACCCCGGGCGGACGCCGCGCAACCGCCAACGGCGACGGATGCCCGCCTGAGCCACCTAGGCCAGACGGATGACCGTCTGGGCAGACGGACGTCCGTCTGACCCAGATTTGACTATAACGGCTATTTTAAAAAGAATATCTTCTACAACTGTTTTTAACGGATACCTTTGAGACGGATGATGATGCCTGGGCAGACGGACGTCCGTCTGGAACAAAATCTCGCAAAGATTTTATATCCGTTGGGGAAATGGGGAAAGCAGTAACTTGGGGTCTATAAAAGCCCAACCATCCCCATTTGAGAATCATCCTTCTCCCCCATCTAGCACATATTCACTCACAAAGTGAAAAAGCAAAGTTTTGGTGTTTTTAGCATTTTTGCTGTCCTCCCAACTCCGGTTAACTTTGAAGGATATTCCAAAGTTAAAGCTTTCACTAAAGCAAAGTCTGGAGTTATTGAAACCGCTGAAGTATATTGACTCTTGGTTCATTCATTACATCATTTGCACTCAAAGGGTAAAGGGTTACTCTCCTTTGATAGGTAATATCTAATACTTTTCGTATTGTGAATTGGTTATTTTAATTCTAGTCTAGGTTGATTAGAATTCATTGTATTGGATACTCTTGTCCATAAACGAAGATTGTATTGGATACTCTTGTCCGTGAACGAAGATTGTAAAGGGTACTCTTGTCCCGAAACGAAGATTGTAAGGGTTTGTTTCTCTACCCACTGTATTGAAAGAGATCCGTTAGTGGAAATACTCTCTTGAGACCAAGAGAGGAGTGGACGTAGACTCGTAGAGTCGAACCACTATAAATTCTGTGTTTGTGATTGCTGTTTGTCTTTAGATTTCATCTTAAACTGTCAACTCATTTTGAAATTGCAACTAAACCAGAAAATTGGTATAAATCACTAGGTACAACCTAATCACCCCCCCTCTAGGTTGCACTAAGGGGGGGGGGGGGGGGGCCCCGAGGAGCTGGAATTCTATTAAAAAGTCCATCAGGATTTATTATTCGATATGCTTTGAGATTTGCATTTGAAGCAAGTAATAACGAAGCAAGATATTGAGGCTCGATAGCTGGACTTCGGTTGTCAAAAGCATTGTCTATTGCAGATGTTACTATTTATAGTGACTCTCAACTTATAGTCAACCAAGTCCAGGGGGAGTATGGTATTAAAGAACCACGCTTGCAGAAATATCAAGAGATAGTGCAGGCATTTCAAAACCAATTTCGGAATTTGAAGATATCTCAGATTTCGAGGAATGAAAATTCAGTGGCAGATGAGCTATCCCGACTAGCCAATGCCAAAGAAAAGAATCTAGACCCTTCGGTCTATATTGAAGAAATAACTTTTCCAAGTTATCATGAGAAAGAAATTTCTTATATTGAAGCGAACGTTCTTTGGATGGATCCGATAATCGAGTATCTGAGAGATGATAAATTACCTGAGGATCCGAAAGAGGCAAAGTTGATCAAGATTCGATCAGCTAGATTTGTCATTCAGAATGGGAGACTATACAAAAGATCTTATTCTGGACCCCTTATGAGATGTATAGGCCCCGAAGGAGCAAAATCAGCTTTGGCTGAGGTGCATGAAGGAATTTGTGGAGCTCACATGGGTGGACGAGCCCTGGCTCACAAAATTCTGAGACTTGGGTTATATTGGCCTAAGGTCCAAGAGGCTGCTATGGAATATGTTTGTCGGTGTGGTAACTATCAAATTCACGCTACAGTATCGAAGCGCTCGGCGGAAACCATGACTTCAATTCTAGATCCCATTCCCTTTGCGATGTGGGGAATTGATATCATGGGCAAATTCACCAAGGCGTCAGGTGGACGGGAATATCTGATAGTAGCAATTGATTACTTCACGAAATGGGTTGAAGCCAGTGCACTGGCAGCAATTACTGAGAAAAAAGTGGAGAAATTCGTGCTTGAATCAATCATATATCGCTTTGGGATTCCAAAGATTATCGTCACTGACCATGGTACTCAGTTCGACTGTCCACAATTCGAGCAATTTTGCAGAACATATATGATCGAGCATCGTATGTCCTCAGTGGCATACCCCCAGAGCAATGGACAGGTAGAGGTTACTAACCGAACGCTACTGGAAGGAATAAAGAGAAGACTCGAAGCTGACAAAGCTTCTTGGGTCAAAGAACTTCATAATGTACTGTGGGCCTATAGAACTACGGTTTGAACACCAACAGGAGAAACTCCATTTAGGTTGGCATATGGATCCGAAGCATTGGCACCAGTGGAGATAATGGCGGGGACATTACGGGATCGTGAGTTCGAGGAAAAAGAAAATGAACAAGGACTGCTTGATAGTCTTGATCTGTTGGACGAAGTTCGGGCAAAGGCAATATCACGAACTCAACATTATCAAAGAAGGATAGCGTCTCATTATAATACTCGAGTGAAGAATCGTCGGTACTTAGCCGGAGATTTGGTGTTGAGAAACACCCTAGCTTCCGACCCGCATCACCAAAGAAAATTGGACCCTTCCTGGGAAGGACCTTATATGGTTGTAAAACCAGTCGGTTCAGGAGCTTACAGGCTGAAGAACATCAACACTCTGAAAGAGTTGGATCGTTCGTGGAATGCTAGGCATCTCAAAAAGTTTTATCTTTGATGATGATTTCAATTTTGCTCGCGATGTAATCATTTTCAACTCAATCAATGCAATTTTTCGCTTTCAACAAACTATCTTTTGATTGGGGGGCATCATACACCACATTCAAGAACAAGATCCAACTATAAGGCATCGGATGAAAATTCGTGTGGGTCCTTCAACACTTATGGAATTTTTTCGGACTTTCTTAAGTCGAGGCATCGGATGAAAATCCGAGTGAGTTCCTTTTGCAAGGCGTCGATTTAAAACCCGAGTAAGTTCCTTCAAGACTTATTGAATTTTTGAATTATCCTTAAGTAAAGGCATCGGTTTAAAACCCGAGTGAGTTCCTTCTAAGACTTATTGTATTTCTCTTGAAATCCTTAAGTAAAGGCATCGGTTTAAAACCCGAGTGAGTTCCTTCTAAGACTTATTGTATTTCTCCGAAAATCCTTAAGTAAAGGCATCGGTTTAAAACCCGAGTGAGTTCCTTCTCAGACTTATTGTATTTCTCCGGAAATCTTTAAGTATAGGCATTGTTTCAAACAACTAAGACCTAATTCAACAGCGATTCAAGTGGCTAGCAAAGTTCAAGATGAAGTTAATTTCTTATTTCTTCAAAAGATCGAAAGAGGCTAGTATCAAAACAATTACAAGAGTTGGATACAATCTTCGGTCAAAAAAGAAAGTCATCATCAGTGACTGTTAAGAAGTTATACAAGATCGACACGACTTTGCTAGAATAAACATATGAGTCAACCATTGGTGTGGATTCAAGGAAAAGAAGAGGAGAAATGAGGATTACAAAAAATGTTTCGGTATGCATAAAATCCTCCGCAATTTCATACTCTTTGTCCAGCTTGTCCAGGAGAAGTATGGTCCTCGACCAAACTTGCATTCAAGATGAGCTCGTCATAATTGACTTCTTCCAGGGGAGAATAAACAGGAGAATCTTCCAGATAATGCATAATATCTTAATCGGAAGGTGGAGGATCAATCTTATCTTTGATCCAGTCAGGAGGAGGAATACCTAGGTCGGTAAATACTTCAGGATGGCAAACAGCACTGTAGGGAGTCGTATCAAAATGAGGATCCTTCCTTAATATTGATTCCCATACTTCGTTCTCACCATCCCGGTACGCCTGCAAGTTATAAGCATTCAGCATATCAACAAAGGGCTTACTGTGTAAATACTTGAAGACGCAGGCTCTGCAAACATCGGTTGGAAGGGATTCGGGCAGGAGGAACGATGAGCTTGCCTTTGAGGTAACGTTTCAGATCCTTTGGCTCCTGACTTTCCAACTGCTCGCTCTAGTCGCTGGATCTTCTCCCTGGCATCATCCAAGTCCGACTAAAGACGACCGATCATTGAATTCTTTTCTCCTGCCACCTCCCAAGCTAGTTTCCGAAGGCGAGCAATCTCAGCATCTTTAGCTTCAGAGATTTCCCGAAGCCTGGAAACTTCGTTGCTCAACCTACTGAGCCTAGAAACTATTTCCACTTGGTTGTGGAAGTTACCAGTAAGACTCCTGCAAACAACTTCCGAGTTAAAAAGGAGCAGAAGAGTAATTTTTCAAAATCGAAAGATAATGAAGAAAGACTTACATCACCAGTGACTTCGTAAGGACTTCATCTGGAAGTTTGGAAAGAACTGCGCTCTCAGAAGTCATTCGAGCAGCAGTACACCATTCCAACGCTTTGTCAAACTCGTTTGACACTAATTCAGGCGAAGGATGAGAAGGATGAGCTACATCAAGAGAAGGATGAGCTACATCAAAAGAAGGATGAGCTGCATCACTTGTCACCCGACGGCGCTTCCTGGTGGCAAAATCCTCCAACTCGGAAGGAGAGGAGGAGGATGCAAACAAGCACTGGAGTTGGAAATAGGAGCAGCACCTGCTGGGACCACACCTTCATCAAACGCCAACATAGTTGCCTCAGATGCCCGGAGAGTCTCCTTCGGGGGTGCACCAACGGTCTCTGCCACAGGGGCGTCAGCAGTGCCATCAACAACGGAGTGATCAAGATTTTCCTGGGAAAGACGAGCAATCACTTCGGGCAAAAGAGGCGTAGGGGCGGCATCAATAGAAACTGTGGGAATCTGACTTGAAGATTCACCAACAGCAGTCGCCTTACGCTTGGAGGATTCACTAGTTGAAACCACCTCACTGGCCCCAACCACCGCCGACGGAACGATTTTCTTGCTAGATTTCGCTCTGATAAAGTTCGGGTTGATCTTGGGAGCCACTATGCAAACAGAAAAGCCGTATCAGTACAGAAATCCAACGACGACACAAAGAAAAAGGGAAAACCCTAGTTCTCTATCACTTCTGACAAACCCGATTAACTAAACCCCAAGTATTACTACTGTGCAGTTTACTCAGGGGGGAAGTGGGGAAAGAGATGAGTAATCAAAAAACTCACTTGTTCAGAAGTTGATAGAGCTATTGTTGGAGTACGAGGAATACGGAAGCAGGCGGAAGGACGGAATGTCGCTTTAGCACTTTAGCAAATCTAACTTGCAGATAGCAGGATAGATGGAGAGTACCCACGAAGGCTTTAAATAGCCTCAGGTATTAAGACGACGGTTGAAAGCTAAGGACAACCAATGGCCCAGATCAAAATGACACTTCGAAAGAAAACAAGATCAACGGCCGGAGGGATGCCACATGGAAACATATGGAGGCGAGCACCCGATGCAAAGATACCTCCAATCGTCGCACCGCCATTATAATAATGGATGTATTTTCGATTCATTGGAAACAGTGAATGGTATACAAAAGCAAGAAAACGTTTGGACTTCGCAGAAGGGAAACGTGTGGGCTTTGCAATAAATGAAGTAGTGGGGAAGATTAATGCATCTTTCCGAAACGCATCTTCACAATATTTCTACAAGATTATTATTCGGCGAGGAATGTAAAGTTAAGTGATAAGTTTTATCATTTATACTTTGATATTCAAGGCAAGATTTCGGCAGGAGACAGGGAAATGGAAAGGCCAACATGAAAAAGAAATGTCTATTCATTAACAAGGAGGTCAATCTTTACAAACAAAAGATAACTCCCTAAGCCTCTTCTTCATTGTTGCCCGAGGGACCCTGGTCGGGAGGACTTTTCTCAGGATCTTGAGAAGAGCCTTCCTCAAGAATGGCATCGGCTAAGTCCTCTACAGCAGCAACTTGAGACTCGGCTTGTGATTTCTCCTCTGGAAGCGTCGGCTCGTCAGCCAGGTATGCCTCATATTGAGGGTCAGCCGGAAAAGGATCATCTTCTTCCCGAGCCCAGTCTGGGAGATCCATGCCAACTTTCCCGAAGACCTCTTTATGGCACACCTCACGAAAGGGAGCAGTATCGAAGGAAGGGATTGATGCGAGAATTCGCTCCCAAACGTCATTCTGCCCCAAGCGATAAGCTTGAATGTTGTAGGCACGTAGCAGCTCGGAGAAAGGTATGCTGTTCAGGTACTTCCGAACACACTCCTTCCGAAGCTCTGACTTTATATGCTCGGGCTTGCTAGGGATCGCCAACTTCAGATATTCTTCGTTCTCCCTACATCGGAATTCAAGCCTGTCACCATACAACGTGGCAGTTGCTTTTTGCTTCCTGGCCTCGCGCTCGGCAGCAGCGGCACGAATCTTCGAACCATCGAGGGCTTCCTTGAGGGAGATCATTTCTTCCTCATGCTTTTTCTGCAGCTCCTCAGCAGCTGCAGTCAGCCGGTCTATTTTAGAATTGGCCTTGGCCAAATTCTCTTCACAGGTTTGCAGCAAGGAGCTGGTGCGACCAACCCGGCTCAATGCTTCCATGTGTTGATAGAAGCTCAACACAGCATTCCTGGGAAGGAGGAAAATATTATGAGAAGTCATAACAAATTATGAAAAAATAAGTAAGCGAGAAGACCGGTACCTTGTGGATTGACTAACAAGGGAAATGTCATCCAGGGCTTCAAATTCCTGGCGGTCAGAAGGAGCAAGACTGAGGGAGCTCCACTCTGCAGCTTTCTCAGGATCCCGAGTCACCCTGATGGTCAACTTCAGGGTCCACTGGGGGGTGAAGACCTTCTCACAATCGGTTGAAGCTTTGGATTTTTTATGGGAGGAAGCATCAATTGTGTCATGCCTCCTTTTGGTTTGGGCGGAGGAGGAGACATTAGACCTCTCCACCATTGGCTTCTTCCCTTTACCCGAAGCATCAGCTACAGGCCTGATATTCCTGATACCCCTGTAAGAGGGGTCGGGAGAGGGGACAGAAGCCTCTTGATCTACGGTCAAGGCTCTGGGTGATCGTTGCTCGGCTGTCGCAACGGCCCTAGTAGCCTTCACTCGCAGGTTCTCGGGGTTCATCCTTGGAGGCACTGCAAAGAAGAATGACGAGAGTCAGAATTAAAGACATATCACTTCAGTAAAATTAAAGGATGATGGTTAGAAGCTCACAATGAGCCAAGCCCCAGTACTGAAGAATGGAGTTATACTCCACCTCAAATCCATGTATTTCTTGATACCATGGAATGGATTTGATCTTCCTGGCGGCCGCCTCGTCTTCTCTGGATAAGGGGAGGCCTCGGTTATTCTCGGAAGAAGAAGTACACCGCCTCCAGGCGGTTGGGAAGTTAAGATCCGATGGAGGCGCTCGACAGAAAAAGTATCGTTCGCGCCATCTTTTGTGGTTAGAAGGGCAAGTTCCTTTGGCAAGGATGCTGCCCCTCCAATCAAGTTCAGCCTTATTGCATTTGGACAGAAAAACCCATCCGGGAGGATGAGAGATAGAAAGAACATGAAAATGTACAAAGAGAGAAAGAGATGGCGTAATGCCAAGTTCAAAACACAAACCCAAGAAGCTGACGATGAGACGCCAGCTATTGGGAAGGAGCATTCTGGGACAAATGTCCCAATGATTCAGAACTGCGGAGAACAAAGGATTAAAAAAGGGAAAGCGAACCCCGCTTTCCAGTGCATCTATGTACAGAGAAAATTCACCCGAAAGGGTTGAATCAACCCTCTCATCAGAAAGGGGAGCCCTATCCTGATAAGAGGAAGGAAAATCAAAATCTTGGATGGCTGAAAGAAGGGTTTCCTCATAATAAATGGAGGGAACAGAGCCAGGTCCACCATCGGACCTGGAAGTTTGAGGCTGCCTAGAAGACTCGACAATCTTGGAAGATCCAGACTCGAGGAGGGCAGGAGGAGTTTCGGTTTTTCTCTCTAAACCTTTTTGAGAAACTTCAGCAAACTCGCGCCAGAGGACAGTTAGGGTTTTGTTATCACTATCCGACTGTTCGGAAGCAGGAGAAGCAAAAGCCTCATTGCTATTACCAACACTGGGTACCAGAGAAGCCCCGTCGTCCGCCATTACTTGTTTCAGTAAACTACAAAAAGAAAAAGACCAGTAAACTTACTGATTCAGTGAGGCAGAAGCTTGAGAGGAAGAAGGCACGAAGTAGACAACAAAGGTTCAAATTCCAGATAGGAAGAATGAAACCTACGAAGACAACGAACCGCTTTTAAAACTCCCGCACGAGTGTTCGGGAATTTGGACGATCGAGATTGATTCAAAATCAATGATCGAGATTGAAAGACGTTTTGAAAGTTTGAACTCACGAATCCGAAATAGGCGTTCGGAAACCGTCGCTTGGATGACATGAGCCACGACAGATCGATTGCAAGGAGACACGTGGCCTTACCCTCACAACGCTCGAGGAAAAGTGACCACCGCATTAAATGTGATATGACATTTAATGAAGCACGCAGAGATTATCGCCTGCCGAAGAACCCAGTTAAAAACCAAGCCCTCGGGATCGACCGAACGCTTGGTCTGGGGGGCTCGTGATACGGAGAAATTATGATCAAACCGGGTTCGTACTTGGTTCGACCCTCGACCCCGGTCGAGATAGAGGGAACCGACTCGCTCCCGAGCGAACCGGATCCAGAAGATGGCTTGCTGAAGAAGAAAACTGATTCAGCTACAAGCACGCCCTAATCCTACTTATGGATTAGGGTAATTACCCTAATGATGGCAGACTCGAATTGACGGCTGCGGCTAATCATTATCGAAGGGATAATCATCGCATAACCTAAAGAGTTATCTCAGGAGTCCTCTACTAGTCCAAACTAGTAGAAGTCTGTTGCTCAACGGATCTATCTGCTAAGATCCAATGACTACCCGAAGAAGGCTCAAGTGCATCCAACGAAGGAGATTCGAATGTACACTCTATATAAACCTCACTACCATACGAGGTGAGGGGGATTGAAAACACACAATCTGAGACTCAGGTTCAGATACATACTGATAGACTTAAACTATCAGCGGCTTACGATCTATATCACCTTTCCCAGTTCTTCATTCCTTAGCTCTGTGCTTCTAGCAGAGCCGTTTGTGATTAAGTACATCAACTGACTTAGCCTTCGGAGGTGGACTCCCGACCCCAGCGGTCGGGCCACATCTGACGCTTTCGTTTTGCAGGTCATCACGAGGAGATCTAAGGGCTGAGCAGATTTTGGACGCATCAGTAGTTGAGATCATATGATTGGTACTGACTTGCTTGTTGGAGACGTACCTCGACCCCCCAAGGTCGAGCACGTGTTTTGCAGGAACGTGACATGAAAGGACGAATAGAAATCCATATCAATAATAGTAGAGCACAATGTCATATGCTATTGAGAGACCCAAAGTCAACAATTAAGGAGTCCATTCGAGCTCTCTGCTTGTCAAGTCCTACGAATTCTCATGGTAAGAGTTCAGAAAGAATTGGTGAAAGGAAGCTTGATGGACTCCGTTGTCTTCAAGTTGGAGGTGGATGGTCAAGTTTGTCTAGCTAGTGATGGAGGAAAAATCAAGACCAATAGTGATGGATGTGTGGGGATTAACAAGAGAGAAGGGAATAACATTAGGGTATATTGGTCATTGCATGTAAGATTTTTAAATTGGTTTTCCCAAGTGGGGTAAAAATGTAATAAAAATAATTAAGGCTAATCAGTAGCTAAAGGTGTTAAAAGTGAGGGCGGGGGTGTTTCATTCTTTCTGGAGAGGTGCACCTTGTCTCCATTGAAAAGCGGGCGCTTGTTCTAATCATACTATCATATCATACTACTATATAAAAGGAAAACCTTAAATACTTGTGGTACGTATTTTCTTAGACCAAAATACCCCTCCTAAATAGACATGAACCTTCTCAAAAAACCCTTTCGTGCAACCGATGTAACTTCTCATGGAACTCACCCTTTAAAAATATTACACCCCTTAAAACTCAGATTTCGGTATTCTCTTCCACTAGACAAAATCATACTATATATATATATATATAATATCATACTATCATACTACTATATAAAAGGAAAACTTAAAATAATTGTGGCATTGTATTTTAATTGACCAAAATACCCCTCTTGAATAGACATATACCTTTTCACAAAACCCTAAAAGTAAAACCATAAATACCCTTCTAGAATATGACCACAAACATACCATTTCCATTAAAAAAAACGTACCCTTTCCATTCAGTTCCACCACAAAAATTGGCTCATTATTTTATTTCAAAAAACAAAAAAAAAACCCTTTCCATTCAGTTCCACCACAAAAATTAACTCATTATTTTATTTCCAAAATCACATTAGGAGAAAATAGAAAGGAAACGGATACATCCCTTCTTTTTTTCAACCAATACATCCCTGTATGGTACCTCTCAAAAAAGTCATAACGTTTTAACAAAATGCCCACCCAGCCAAAATAACATACCTTTCATCAATCAACGTATCATTTTGAGTCCTCTCTTGAAATATATATTTTTTTGGATAAGATTCATCCGGGCCAGCTTACGTATTATGATTACATCCTCAAGGAAGATTTTATATATATATAATTAATGCCGCCGAATAAGTGCGAACTCAAGACCTCCTAAGAAAGTTGGGCCTTTATCCTCCAGGAATATTTGATGATTAGAGCATTCTTCTACCAGCCGAGCGGGGGAACAAAAAAAAAAAAAAAAGGGAGAAGACGAAAAAAAAAAACCTCTGGGGGACGTATTGCGCTCCACGGAGAGGACGGCTCGCAGCTTATTTCCATCTAATCGGACGGCTCGCAGCTTATAATGTCTATCCATTGGTCTCCCGATAACCGAAGAATTATTCATGCCTCTGAGGTACGGTGGTTTTAGCTATTGCGAACCGTGTTCTTTAGAAGCTTGCCCTGGTTCCCTTGAAGCTGTATTCTTTCTTCGTTCTTCGCTCAGGTCACGACTTTTGGGTAATTCAATTGATTCTTACTCTTTTTTGGATGGATTATTATTTATGTTTCGTTCAATATTGCTTGCTTTATTGGTGGGTTTTGTAATGTAAATTCACAGGTATGTGGCAATTTATTTCTCTATCCTCTTAGCAAGATATCGTGCTGGGAATGTGACTGATGAAATGCTAGCAGTCCCCAAGAGCCGTTTCATGGCCACTGGAATTTTAGAAGCACTTGGAGTTACTGCTGGGATGATCCGCACTCGTGAAACTAGCAGCTGCAGAATCAGACTCTAACTTGGAATCCTGACGAGTCGGTTAGGTTTACTTGTCTATGTATAGCTAGGCACGGGAAAACCTAGAAATTCAATAACGAAGGCAAGGAAAGGATCGAGCGGATCTTCCATTACTGGATCCGAAAGGTTGAAAAAGGATTTCTTGCTCGAGTGACTCGTTTTCAATTTCCCTGAAATCATTCTGAAGAAGAAGCAGATTCAATCCCAAGGACCGAGAGGTTCTTCCATTACTGGATCTAAAAGGTTGAAGAAGGATTTGTTGCTCGAGTGATTCGTTTTCAATTTACCTGAAATCATTCTGAAGAAGAAGCAGATTCAATCCCATGAACCTGTACCTTTCGATCGTAGGAAACGCGTAATCTCTTGTAAGTCTCTCTTCTCTAGTTATTAAAAAAAATAGTAATAAAAATAAAGGGGCTCTTCCGCTCTTGTATAAAAAGCTAAAAACTCGACTACCCAAAAAAAAAAAAAAAACCTAGTCATTGTCCTCGCAAAGGCGATTCTCTTCCTCTTCACGGTCTCCGGTTACCCCCAGTCCATCATCTCCGTCTCTGTTGGAGCGGTTCATCTCTTCTCCATCTTTTCGGTCTCGGCGGCTTTTGTTGGTGGATTATGAGAAGCAGAGGAGTCCGCTGAAGGTCAGTTAAATAAAATCTGAGACTCTGAGAATTAAATTTAAGTCTGTCAGTGTTCACGGCTTCATAATGAAGCAAATGTGGAAGTCAAGGTATGTAGTGAAACTAGAACATTTGTAGAGTTTCTTTCTTTTTCTCAGCTCACTTTTTTATTTGATCCGCGAGTAACTACTCTGCCGGAATTTGCAAAGTTTCTGATTGATGAATCGTTTTTATTTTGTTGGGGGCGAATGATTTAGGATAGCTGGAATAACAACCTTGAGGTTCTTGGATTTTCAAGTGGAATTTCATTAGTTGTAGTACATATTACATTTCCAGCAATATGTGCTAGTGTCTTTCTGATATTAGTAAATAGAAGAAAGATAAGGCATTTCTCAAAAATTTTCTGTCATCCTGCCAATGGAGAAAATCCAGATGTTCTCAATATTCTACATATAATCCTACTCAATGGGACTGTACCTTGCACCACTCTTATAATCTTGGCTTTGACAGGTACACTTACAAAAACTAAAAGAGAAATTTTACAGTCCAGACATTAGCAGTCACTCACATTTACAGCAGTCTTTTTGTTTACTTACCGGATACCAAAAGCATCTCATCATGTACACAGATTGTACCAGAAATCAGCAACCCAAATCTAGGAAAACTGTATGCATTGCTTGACTGAAACAATCAACACAGACAAAACTATGAGTCAGCCACATTAGGGGGAGGCTTTCACCAATGGGGAAAACCAAAATTACAACAAAATAATGTTAGGGGCTGGCCAGGTACATCAACTTCCCCATCAGACACTCCCACTAGCAAAACTTGCATGGCCCTGCAAACTGGATTATATGATGGATGTTGTGCAATTTTATTTCAGATAAAAAAAATTTGTATTTAGGTTGTCAGTGTCTGTTATGTAGGTCCGCATGATTGCTTATAGAGGAGCAGCCGTGGTAAACTTGTTGTCTTGTTGCTGCATGTACTTTAGTGCGCTAGGTTTTTTTTCCCCTCTGAATTCTATTATTGCCATCTGGTCATTTAATTGCCATACTTCCATATGATTGCTGTTCCCAAACTTACGGAAGTCTTGAACAGTGGAACAGATGACACTGGGTCTCACAGAAGATCGATCTATGAATACTTGAACTTGACAACCCTTCTCTTTATTTCTATAAAATTTTCTTCCTATGCCCATGGAAAAGTTCTCTAGTTCTCTCTCTATTATCATAGAATCAGATACTCCCTAGACTTTGCAACTTCATCACAATTAGGTTCTGTTCTTTATTTTTTTACGTTCAATGAAACCCTTTCAAGTTGAGTGAGTTGTCTTTCTCAAGTATCAAAATTGCCGATATGGGTTTTCCTTACATTACTTTACTTTCTCCTGATGGTTATATTTTCTAACTTTTGTTTTCTGTCTTTTAAATTAACCAAAGACTTTCAAGATAAGGTCCCCTAGTGTATTCTTTTTGCTGATGATATTGTGTTGATTGATGAGACTCAAGTGGGGATTAATACCAAATTAGAATCATAGAGAGCAGCTTTGGAATCAAGAGGCTTTAAATTAAGTAGAACGAAGACAAAATATCTAATTTGTAACTTTAGTCATGATCGGGCAGACGATGAGGTGATGATACTTGACGATAAGGAGATTCCCCAGAGTGATTGTTTTAGTTACCTAGGTTCAATCATAAATAAAAGAGGTGATATAGAGGGTGCTGTGAAGAATTAAAATAGGGTGGATGAAGTGGAGAAGTGTGTGCGAGGTCTTGTGTGATCGGCGTATTCCATTAAAGCTTAAATGAAAATTTTATAAGATCGTTGTTTGACTAGCTATGCTGTACAGCAGAGTGTTGGGCTGTTAAAATGAATTATATAGATAAACTCAGTGTAGTAGAAATGAGGATGCTAAGATGGATGAGTGGCAAAACTAGGAAGGATAGGATAAGGAATGATCATATTGGAGTTGGTTTGGGAGTTGCTGCCATAAGTGATAAGCTTCGAGAAAGTCGTTTGAGGTGGCATGGCCACATTTAACAGAGACCTATATATGCTCATGTACGGAGAAGTGATATAATCCAGATTGAAGGGACTAGAAGAGCTAGGGGTAGACCTAAGATAACCTTAAAAGAAGTGGTGAGAAATGATATGTATAGCTTAGGCCTTATATCTAGCATGATCTCAAACATAATTGATTGGAAGGCAATAATCCATGTAGCCGATCCCATTTAGTTGGGACAAGGCTTATTGTTGTTGTTATTTGTCTTTTAAATTGGTGAAAGTACTTTACTAGTTTTCTTCATCATCATCAATTCAGCGCTAATGCCTATTTTCTTAACTCATTTCTTTGGTTCTTGGCCAAGCAAAGGCTCTGCTGCAGTTAGGTCCTATTGTTTGATTTTTCATTGGGAAAGAAGGCTCATTCTCCCATGGATTTTGCATCAAATTATGACATTGCTCGCACAGCTGATTTCATACGCCGCAGAAACTCCAGTAGAGTTGCATTGCAGGTTTTTTCTTTTTTCTCATTCTCACTTTTTTCCTTGTAGGATAATATTCTTGCAGCTGATTTTCTATTTTTGTTTCGGGAAAAGAATTGTTAGAGGTTTAGAATAAATGAATGGGAGAACCCCATATTGCAGCATGCAATACATTTATGAAGACTAGTCCATTATAAGTGAAGTACCATTTTCAGGTTTTGTTCATTTGATAAACTGATTATACTTAAATGTATTTGGGTCCATTTCAGTTCCCAGATGAGCTTTTGAAGGATTCAACGAAAGTCGTCAGTGCCCTGAGGGATGAATTACTTAGAGAGTCAGATGTTGATGGGAAGAGAGAGTACCAAGAAGTTGGGTTCTTTGTGATGGCAGACACTACTTACGGGAGTTGTTGTGTTGATGAGGTTGGAGCTTCACATGTTGATGCCGAGTGTGTTGTGCATTATGGACATACTTGCTTGAGTCCGTAAGTGTTTTTGTCTTGCTTATCTAGATATTGAATGTTATGGAGTTTAATTTCTATTTTTCATGCTTGTTAAGTATATTGAACATGATCGTGTGAAAAATGAGTAGAACACAAACGCATGCATTTGAAAGGTTAAGATATGTGTTATTTTTTATCCAGTGATGTACGGTAGTGAACAAATTGGTATTAATGCATGTATAAACTTACTTCATATAAAATCAAATTGAAAGCACTTTCTCTCATTGTTCATTTATTTATTCCCCTAATGAAGTTGTTTCATTGTACTTTGTTCTCCTTTAATATTTGAATTTTGTTTAACATAGGAAGTAGTATTCTTTCTGGCAGTGTGGCCTATGCCAGTGTTCCCATGTTTCTACCTCTTCTTAAAACAAAGGTCAAGGATGTCATTTCATATTATTAGGAGAAAGAAACTCATGGGAGTACTCGTGTAGGCCATCCTCCCAGACACAGTTCTTCTCCATTTTACCTATTACTTATTTGTTGCGTTTTATGACTCAAAACTGTATTTGCATATATTGGCCTTGCTGTCTGGTAGGATACTCAAGATCGAGACTTCAAACCTTGTGCCTAACAGAATAACATCACTACTCATTGGTGACATAGTATGATTTGTAACTGATGTTCTTTCTGTCTAAGTATGACAATGATCAATTATTTAAATTTGATTTTGGTAATGTTTTTCTACTCAGTCAAGAGTCAAGATAATTTTGTTTGATAAGTTTTTCTATGTTATTAGTCAAAGAAGCAACATGGGTTTCTCTTACAATAGATAATTCATATTCACTTTACAATTTTGAGACAAGCTGGGAGTAACAGCATGATGCAGGCAAGAAATGGAACCGATGGCTAATGGGCTCCGAAAAACAGAAAACTGACTTCTTTGAATTCCAGAATATGTTATTGATTAGAATTTCGGAAGAAATCTACGAATTTAAGACCCAACAGAGCAGAAAACAGTGAATGGTTGAGCAGAAACAGATGATAAAGAAAAGAACTGAAATGTAATTGGCGAGCTGATCTGTAATGGGGAAAAAAAATTAAAAATAAAGGAGATCAATGGGAGAAGAATGAGGGACAAATAAAATTAGCAAAAAAGGAAAATATTCCAGATCATGAGGAGAAAGCAAGCTTGTGACTCTGTTTGAAAACCTGCAGGTCTGCCTTCTTTTTTATTTTTCTTTCTCCTTTTCTTTTTTCAATATTTTAAGGGTTCAATTTCTGGTTCAGGAACTAAACCAATGGGGGGGGGGGGTCCAGTCATGGGGTTCAAAGGCCATACAATTGGGTGTACCTCCTAAATTTTTTTGGAGGTAAACTTTCTGGTTCTTTAGTCTGATGTGAGAGGCATGGTATGGATGGCTCTGTGGAGGAAATTAGGTGCTTGCAGATACTTTCTCCTATAAAATCTTGAAATTTATCCTCTGTTCAAGTTGTCCCTTTTGTCTAGAGATGAGCTATTGACCAATGAAGAATTTGATTGTGAGGATTAAAGATTCGTCAATCTTAAAAATTATATCACTAAGGTTGGGTTCTTTTTGGAGCTAGTTCCCCCTGCCCCCCCCCCCCCAAAAAAAAAAAAAAAAAAAAAAAAAAAAGAAGAAAAAAGAAGAGAGATTTGTAATCTTGTAATCAGGCCAGACAGGGATCATGTGTTTGACCTTATTCTAAGAAACAGCTCAGCTCAATTTAGTTAGTGGGTTTCTATGCCTAAACACGAAAGCAATGCCTTTGTGCTCCAAAAAACCATTCAGCCTCTTGAGACATCTAAACATCCTCGAATGCCTTTGCTTGCACTTCCATTGGCTACCTTATTGGTGTAGGGCTCCACTACTAGTTAGTTCTCTTGCCCTCTATTTTGTTACGTCCATTTTTTATTGTCAGTTGTTTTCCACATATAGTTGTCACGGCGTCTAGGCGACAAGGCCTTCGAGGGGAGAAGAAAATCTAGGTGACTCCAAACAAGGCACATAGGCAACACTAGAACGCTTAGTCACTTAGAACCATTGCTGTGTCTTGACATTGCCTTGGCGCTTCCTTCCCAACTATGCTTTTGCACATGGGAGTTTCTAGGTAGTTGCTATTTTTGGCATGGTTTGAGATCTTGGACTTGATAGGGATCTCGGTCCCTCGAAAAAACCAAGATTTTGGCCGAGATATGGCAAAAATCTCCGATCAACTCGACCAACTCAAAGCGCCATATTAGTGGGTATTAGGGTTTAGTTTGGGTTGGAATTTGGTATGTAGCCTATTTTAAACCAAGTAAATATAGTTGTGACCTTAGATTTGTGAGAAAACAAGTGTATATTGAGTTCCAATTGGACCCTAACTTTAAACGCATACCCTGAAGGAGTGAACATGTAGACTTATAAAGCATGATCTACCCAATCACTACTTGATATAAATAAAAACATAAATGTTTAAAGTCAAATAATTCATCAAACATGTTCCGTTGTTCACAATTTCACATTACAACATCATGTACTTATAAGTTACACCAAGATAGTAGGAGAACAAAATCAATGACTAAGAAGCTCCTCCAACTTCTACTCCACCAACGCCACCCCCTTCAGTGTAGAACATAGTTTTTGAAAAACAATGAAGTTTGGGAAAAACACTCACCTTGCTTCGAGTTTGGATCTGTAAGAAATTTTCGAGTCCACATAGTTGCATTCTTGATAGACCTGTAAACGGTTCGGATTCGGCTTAGATACACCACTATCTAAATCCGAATCCGACAAGGAAAATTGCTATCCAAATCCAAATCCAATATCTGGCAGAAATTTATAAAAGGTATCTGAATTCGATTCTGGAACTTAATTGGATATCCGATAAACTACCCGATTATTGATTGCTAATTGTCATTTTTTTTATTTATAATATCCGATTTTCCAGTTACCGATTATTGATTTTTGAATCCAATTATCAGCCCTTTTTAGAGAAAAAAAAACTGATTTCTGACTTTTCGATTACCAATTACTCGCTTCCAAATCTAATTTTCAGCCCCTTCCAGAGAAAAAAAGTTTAGTACTTTACTCTAGCTGGATAAATTTTTATTCAGATATTATCCGATCTGATAAGCAATTATCCAAATCCAAGTCCAGTTGCCTACCAGACGGATACGAATACTTTTCGGTAGGAAAAATTCCGGATTCAGACACACTTAGATGAATACGAATGCAAATTCGGACGCGAATTTTGGCTATCCATTTACATGTCTAATTCTTGACATGTGTTGAATCTTAAAACAAGATGATTGGTAGTAACACAGATAAAAAGTAGGATTCATGGTCGTTTGCATAAGCGGTTGAAGCATGTGATTAATATGATGCCAGGTGTATGGCTTGTCTTGTCATGGATCCCTCTTGAAAGAGGAGTGCCTTTGGAATGCTATCATAGATGGTGCATGGCTATTGTGACCTTGTGATACAAAATCCAAAAGAAATAGATTATGGAGGCCGAATGGCATCCTCCTACAGGCAAAAGTGCTGTATGGGCATGTAAATGTGGTCTTTTCCTGATCCTTAGGAGCTATGGGAATCTGAAAATACCCTGAATAACCATATAGGAAGCAATAATATGCATGATAGGCTAATTGTTCAAGCATCTGATCAATAGAAGGGAGGGGAAAATGATCTTTATGGGTGGTGTCATTCAACTTCCTATAGTCTATGTACACCCTCCAACCTTTGACCATCCTAGTAGGAATCAATTCATTACTATCATTCTTTACAACAATCATTCCTCCTTCCTTAGCTACTACCTGTACTGGACTAACCTGTGAACTATCATAAATTGGGTAAATAATACTTGCATCCAAGAGTTTAATACTTTCTTCTTGATGACTTCTTGCATTGCAGGGTTCAATCTCCTTTGGGGCTGTAAAATGGATTTGTGCTCTTCTTCCAAAAGGATTTTATGGGTACAAATGGAAGGGCTTATTCCCTTTATATGAGTAATGCCCCATCCTATTGCCTTTTTATGCTCTTTAATTATTTGTAACAGTCAATCCTCCAAATCACCTGAATTAAGTTCATGCAACATTGCTTGAACCTCCTTCAACCCGTGCTCATCACAAGATGCAGTAAGGGCTAACTCTAGAGGGTCATGGTCCATCATTGCTTGGGGTAGGGGATGAATTATTTCATCAATTACATTCTATTCTAAAATAGTCCATGTATGCATTAGGGTGATGTATAACCTCAAAAACATTGAATGTGGTATTCTCTTTTCCTTCCTTAAGTCAACTTTCCTTGTTGCACATCTATCAAAGCTCTCCCCATGGCTAAAAATGGTCCTCCCAAAATAATGGGGACCTTAATATCCTCTTCCATCTTAAGTACCACAATCTGCTGGAAAAATAATTGTCAACTTTTACTAGCACATCCTCTAAAATTCCCCATGGGTACTTGGTGGATCGGTCTGCCAATAATAGGGATACTCTAGTTGGTTTAACTTTCCTAATCCCCTACTTTTCATACACAGAATCTGGCATTAAATTAATTGAAGCTCCTATATCTCATAATTTCTTATTGAATGAAAGATCACCAATTTGGCAAGGTATAGTAAAACTCCCTGAATTCTTCATTTTTTGTGGAAGCTTGTGTTGAATAATTACTGAGCATTCCTTGTTCAATTGATCGTCTCATAATCCTCAAGCCTTCTCTTCTTTGCAATGATCTCCTTCAAGAATTTTGCGTAGTTTGGCCTTTGGGAGATTGCATCTGCAAATGAATGTTAATTTTCAGTTTCTTAAAGACATCTAAAAATTTGAGGAATTGTTGGTCCTCTTTCTTTTCAACCAACCTATTGGGAAAAGGAATGGAAGCAATAGTAAATGGGGGGTTGGGTTGGGGGTGAAAGCATCTAAATGAATAGGTTTAAAGTTATTCTGTTTCTCTGGCTGTTTCTTTTTCTCCTCCTCCAATGTAGTGTTTATTTCTTTGCCACTTCTCAATTTAATGGCTTGTGCTCTCTCCACTGGATTTGGTTCAATGTCGCTTGGCAGACCTCCATATGATTGTTCAGAAATTTGTTTGGAGTGTTGGCCTATCTGTTTCTCTAAATTATGTATCGACATCTCTTGATTTTGGATACACGCATTTATACTCTTCAGGAAATTAGTAGAAGTCTTTGCCATCTGTACCATCATCTCTTTCAAACGATTAGTAGGGGATGGGGCTTTGGATTCTTGTCTTTGCTATCCTTACTCTTTGCATGCAAAATTTGGATGGTTCCTCCACACTGGGTTGTATGTATTGCTTTACGGGTTGCCTTGAGGGTTCCTGCCAAAATTATTGGAAACAAAATTAGCATTTTTTGGTTTATCAGAATATGTATCACAATCATGGCTACCACTACTCATATCACAAGAAACCCCCTAAATCTTAGAAATAATTATATTTTCAACTCTTCTTCCAAGAGTTTCCAGTTTTGCATCCAGCTTAGCTTCCATTGCAGCCATGGCCTCTACTTCATACATCCCTGCAACTTTTCTCCTTTGTTGCCTATCTGATGGCCATTGGTAGGAATTAGTTGCCATCTCATCCATCAACTCATAGACTTCATCAAGTCCCTTGTTATGGATTGATCCACTTGCAGCCGCATCTAGGATGGATTTGAATTGTGCATTCAACCCATTGTAGAAGGTCTGAATGATCATGCATTGGGGAAGACTATCGTGTGGGCATCTTTGCAAATACTCTTTAAAATGTTTCCATACCTCATGTAAAGACTCTCCTTCTCCCTGCACAAAAGTAATAATGTCATTACGCAATTTAGTAGATTTAACAGGAGGAAAGAACTTATTTAAATTTTTTTGAACTAAAGACTTAAGTCCTGATTGAATCTGGACGTAATGATTACAACCATGTCTTCGCTTTGTCACGTAAAGAGAAGGGGAAAAGTTGCAAGCGGATGGCATCTTCACTGACTCCATTGTATTTGACAGCATCAGAAAATTTTAGAAATGCCTCTGTGTGCATTAGGGTCTTCACTAGCTAATCCATAAAATTGTGCTGAATTTTGAAGCATTTGAATAAAAGCGGGTTTTAGTTTAAAATTGTTTGCTTCTACTGCAGGCCTTCTAGTGCTTGACATTGGGGCTCTAACAGGAGGGTCTGTGTAGTCTCTCAAAGTCCTTCTAGGTGCTGCTGTTGGATTCTGATGATCTGGATCTTCCATCTCTTTTTCATTTCCAAGAACAACTTTAATAAAGATTTCAGGTTGTTGATCTCTCTTTGCTCTTCGAAAAGTCCTCTCAATCTCTGAATCAAAAATTTCTATTGGTTTACTAAAACTTCGGGTCATGCACTTATTAAAACCTGAAAATCAAAAGCACAATATGAGTAAACTAAGGGAAATTAAATCAGGATTAGACAAAAACAAAAAAAAAGTGCATAAAATGTCTAAAATTTTAATCCAAAATTAACTGAAAACTAAAAGTGCCCTGAAAACCCATTAAATGATGGAATTTGGGGGGTCAAAAGCAGGTCTACCAGGTTCCCCCTAGGTAGGGATGCTATAAATCAGCTTGCGCCATCTTTTTTTTTTTTTGATATCTTGATGGTCCTGTAACTCTTCCCAGTTCAAAAGTTATGCCTGTTTTAAGATTTGCAGTAAAATTTGCCGAAAAACCACACGAACACAATAGAAACAAAGGAAAAAACAAGACGTAAAAACAAATTTAAACGACTAAACTAAGAGCAGCAATAAACACACTAACTTAATGAAAAACATTTTTTTTTTAATTAAAAACTAGATTAACGAAGTGCAATTTTAACACTCGTCGATTCCCGACAATGACGCCAAAAACTTGTTACGTTCGTACTTGCAAGTGCACGAGGTTGCCCAAGTAATAAGAGGTAAGAGGGATATCATTTTCACGAGGATCAAAAGGAGTAAAAGTTACGTACTAGCCTTAAGAATACCTATAATTATTGAGCTAGACAAATTATGAAGGATTAACTAAACTATTGATTAAATTAACAAAACAAGAACGATAAAACTAAATTGTTAACAAAAACTCAATGAATGAAATACTAGGGATTCAATTTCACCAAACATGATATAGATTATTGATCTATTCCCCCACTTCTCATATAACCAATTTAATCTCCACTCTTGTTGACGAGATTCTTTAAGTTAGATTACCTCATCTGTTATGCCTGAGGATCCCTAACATATTAAAACCCCCTACCAGTTACGCTTAGAGGATCAATTTAATATGTCGCATTAGACACAATAAACTCATAAACAAGTTTAACAAACCACCTAACCTGTCACGCTTTAGATGTAATTTGTCATTCTTCAATCTTAGGTCTAGCATGCATTCCTCATTTTTACATGATCGAAAACACACCGCGAGACTCATGAATATTGATCAAGCTTTTAGACATCAAGAACAAAATTGAAGAAAACAAGAGGGAGAATTGGATTATATGAAAGGGGAATGAAATCAATATGTATCTTATGTGAGGATCCATCTAACCCTAGCAAAAGAAACTTAGAACATTACAAAAGAAGAAGAAGTAGTTAAGGGAAACATCACTCTAGGGTTGCAGAAGAGACTCGAGCAACTTCAAAATTCGTCCCAAAGCAGCTCCAACTCTCCAAATTCGTCCTTTGTAGTTCTCCAAGGCCCAAAAGAACATTTTCTATTTGCTGGAGTATGCTTCCTTTTTATAGAGTGATTTCCTAGATTAGGGATGTGCTTCCTGACATAGTTTGAAACAAATTATGAGTTCCTAATCCGACTTAACCAAGAAATTTGTTTGTTTAGGTGGCGTGTAGATCGCATCGATTTTGAGAGCTCAAGTGGTCAATCCTACTGTTGGATGTAAAGACCAAGAAGTCTTGAAGCTCCTGTCCAAAAGTCAGCTCAATCAAATGTCGGCTGACCATTCGATGAAGGATTTGATTGAAATTGGATAGAACACACTCAAAAACGGAACTCTTCTTTTTTCCTTCTCTAAATATGATTCTTTTTCCTCTTTTCCCCTTCTTTGATCAACCTTCAAACTCCACTAATTGCTTCAAACAAATCATTGTTATTGAAGGAGTCCAAGTACTCACTACGATCATAGATAAATTTGAATCAGTATTTACCAGGATAAATATAAATTTCCAAAATTACTTAAATTTGGGGAGAGTGCATCTTATGCTCATTTATATGTGATATAGGGTAAAATAATACAAAATGAATGCGTACACATGAAAATGTATCCTATTAATTACTCAAAATAATATGCCTGAAATAAACTTATCGCCAACCCAAGAAGCTTATCTGGGTGGTGCATCAAAATTTAGCCACATGATAGGATGAAGTGGCAAGTATGCCCATGGGTTTGATGGGTCTATATTGGATCAGCTAGATATTAAGCTTCAGGACCTAATACATTCAAATACCCTTTGATATATGGCTTGCATCCTCTGTATTTTTCAGTTGTTGATGCATGCCCACACAGCCTCTTGTAGTGCCTAGGTTTTCAGAGCTCTATTTTGGCACTAAAACCCCTCAATAGGCTAGTTATCTTGTCGCAGCCCAAAATTTTGGCACCATCTGATCTGCCACGTGGCTGAAACTTGCGCTGTGATGAAAAGCTCATTGAGATGGCCCTTCCTGAGCAACTTAGCTCTTCTTTGTGTGCCATCTGTTTTGGAGATAGCTTGACCTGGATGGATTTCGGAAGCTAGTGCTTCTGGTGAAGGTTGGGATAGCAATGGTAACTTTATGCTGTATCCATTTGGTATACACTGTTGGATAATTAACCTGAATTGGAATAAGCTCATCCTAGATTGGGGCATCCAATTGATAGCAAGTCTGGTATCTGGGACACGCCAACTCAAATATAGGCAACTCTACCGTCAATTGTAAACATCCATCTGTAGAAAAGTGCAAAAACTCATCCTAGATTGGGGCGTCCAATTGATAGCAAGTCTGGTATCTGCGATCAGGTATTGGGTCTGGCTCACTCACAGTGGTTCTGTGCTTATGTAAACTATCCAGCTTACAAGATGTATCCTAGAGCTATTATTATTTTATGTATTACTAGTGACAGGAGTATTACTGCAACCTGCTGGTTGGAGGTTTGAAATGTGGAAACATAGTCTCTTGCAAAGCACATGGGTTAGGCTGTGTATTTTTGCCCCTCTGACCCTCTCAGACGGTCAGACCCTACAGTAGCAGATTTTGTGCACTGGGTGCTCTTTTTATTTTTTATTTTATTAAATACTTGTGAGTTGTGACTTAATTTTTCTCATATAGCTACTGCCTTTAATTTTTCTTCCTAGTGGTTGTACTCTTCTGGTCTCATTCATTGATTTATTGTCTTATTTAAAATTTTTGTGAATTTTGAACTTTTAATTATTTATATTGTTTATTTTTGTTGACAGAACATCCACCTTGCCAGCATTATTTGTTTTTGGAAAAGCTTCTATCTGTGTACAAAATTGTGTCAAGTCATTGTCAGATTGCTTATTGAACAGTGAGAAACCTATCCTGGTAATGGCTGAATTCCCAGTAGCACTTCAATGCATGATGATGCCTTCTTTTTCTTCCCACTCTGTTTTCTCCATGTTGTAATGAAAATTGGTCACAATTGAAAAAGCACCACCTAGTAGAGCATGGTGGAATCAAGGTAACCTTTAAGAGGTTTCCAAATTCCAACACAGGTATGACTGCCAAAAACTTCTATACTGCAGTCTAATGGGCTTAATAATCACAGGAGCAGCATTTACGTAAGAGCTAAATTAGGTAAAAATATGGACTCAGCAAGTCTGTTCAATATCCCCAAAAAAGATCACAACCTGTGTTTGGACTGACAATCACAGCAGGTTTTAAGTGTATATGATTTAACCAGGATTGGGAACCGTTAGGCACCTCAGATTTTGAGCCCTAAAACCCCAAGAGGTGCACCAAGGGCTCGACCCGGGGTATTTTGGCCATTTACCCCCTCTTTTGGAGCCCCAGTACAACCCTCAAGATCTCAATTCTTGTTTCGTTTTCCATCTACTCGGAGGATCCAATAAGATTTTTTGACCTATTTGCTGGAAGATTGTGGGCAAATTCTAAATTCTAGGGAATCTTTCCAAGAAACCCTAACCCTAGATGTGGATTCACATCAAGCGTGACAAGGGATTCCAATCCAAATAGAATTATTTGTTGATTTCTAGTCCAAGTAGTCTTCTTTTATTGAGTCCAATTATGATTTTCTTCAGTTGTAAGCCCATAAATTGAGCCCACCCCTTTTACATTATCTATGTCACGCCAGATGTTATATGGATACAAGCTATTCAATGCTCTAAACTCTTATTTTTTTGATTATGGGCTACAAGCATGGTAGAAGACCTCACTCTCGAGAGAGATCTCACCACCTTGAAAAAGAGAGATCTCGACTATCTCGGTGAGATCTCGGTCGAGATATACAATTTTTTGGCGTCAACTCGGTGGCCCATCTCGGTGGGTTTTAGGGTCCCAATTGGGTTGAAACTTGGTATTTAGCTTATTTAAGGCCTTTTGAACACATTGGTGGCCTTGGATTTGTCAGAAACAACCCTATGTATGATTTCCAAGTCTACCCATAGTGTGAAACCAAAATGTAGTAGGATTAGGGAATGCAATGTTATACAACATGTAATATAGAACCTTTAAAGCATATAAATGAAAGGCAAGTATATCAAATGCATCAACTAACTTAAATGTTATCAAAATTCCATCCATATGAGTATCACAATCTCAATTTTCAAGAATAAAATAATTATACAACCATTAGAAGTTCTATATAAGTCATTAAATCATAAATTTATAAGACAAGTAAAGAATGATTGATCTTCCTTGTTGTAGATGTGCTAAGAGTAGTTGTAAGTGAAAATTCAACCAAAATCTACAAAAAAAAAAGGGAAAATTGAGAGTTCCAGCGAAATCCAGGGCGAGATATGGCGAGATATGGCGAGATATAGCGAGATATGGCGAGATATGGCGAGATATGGCGAGATCTCGAGCGAGATATCCCAACTTGCAGATCTCGACCTCCATCTCGTCTCGCCAAGGTGAAAAAACGAGATATCTCGCGAGATCTCCCACCATGTCTACAAGAACTCTTTGTTGTGATCTCTATCTTTCTACCTGTAATAGATATTGGTATGTATCCAGATTTTGTTCTCTTAGTATCAGTTGAAAAAATAGATTTTAACGAATAAAGAATAAAATGGAAGGAAGACTTGAGTGGAGTTGTGGTTTCCCAAGGAGGGAGGCCCATGACTGTTATTGCTTCTAGTTTTCTGCAATTTTCAGATTTCTCTCTTCTAAATCAAGCTTGTGGCAGCCTGGAGACATTCAAATTTCCAGAAGCCTTCAAGTGACAATCCCTTCCCCTATCAAGTCAGTCCATTCCCTACCCCCACCCTATCCTAATCCGTTCTACTCCTAAACCCTAAGCTTCATGTCCTCATTTTTTTTTCATTCTATTTTAAATATTCTGGAATTTTGGGACTTTCTCTAAGAGCTAAAATTCTAGGTCAGATCTACGGCAATCTAACCGTTAGATCTGTCTCAAACTTTAGGATTCCCATCCCCCCAGCCCTAGTTATCTTCCCTCTTAGTTTCAGCCCAATCGGACCAACCAAACCCTTGTCTAAACACTGAATTCCTTTGCTGCCCTAAATTCCCAAAGACCCTATAAACACTAACCAAACTTTCAACCACAACTTTCAGACCTTTCATCCAAAACCTAATTCCTTTTAGGATCATCCTCCCTAGGCCCTACCCTGCACTCCACCTTAACCCTAACCCTACATTGAAAACCCCAGAAATTTTAAAATCCTAAATATCCTAAACCCTAGTTTGAGTAATAATTCTATAAATGAAATTTTGTTCAAATGGAATAATTTTCTTCAATTTCCTACCCTATATGGCTTACCTGAATCCTACTGCCCATCATTACCTAAATCAACCCTATACCCCCCCCATCCCTAGCCGTAGGAGTTGGAAGCCAAAACCCCCTGACTGCGGGTAATAATTTATCATATACGGCTGCTTTCCATTAAAATTAGATTGAGATCAGACCTAAAACAGCAAGGGTTAAAACCTTAACTACTACTGGTTCTTTGAAAGAGGATCCTGAAGACTAGCCCAGACCCTAGGTTACATCATTATGAGAGCTTTTTGTCAAGTTTAATAAATACATATAATTATCAAACCCTAGGACAGAATACCCGAAAATAATACCAATAACAGGTCTCAGGTACAATATGAGACGCCTGAAAATTTTCACCAAACTAATGACCAGAGCAATGGCTACTAGTTTCTTTGAATACCAAATAGAGGCTAGTTGTCAAATAATGAGCCAGTGGCACTAGCTGATGGTATCTGCAGTTAAAGCCATAGTTCATATTGAAAAATAGAGGATGGAAATCTTTTTTCCTCTTTTTTTTTTTTTGGGGGGGGGGGGGGAATATATGTTCTCATAGGAGCCTGGTGATAAAAATTTAATTAGATAATTCTAGACAACAGGAGAGATTTCTTTCTTTTCCAAAGTCAAATGGTTTCTTATGTACAATACATTTAATTGATTTTATCAGTTTAACATATTCTTTGTTGGTTTAATGATTCACTTTTGACATGCAGGTTCTCTTTGGACTGGAATATGCACATGCAATACATGGTATTAAAGAAGCATTGATGGTTGAATCAGCAAGATTGTGTGGCTCAGGATGCAAAAATGCTATCCATTTTGCTGATGTCCTGTGTTCAGCAATGTATCCAACAGATGGTCATGAAAATTCTGTCACACAACTACGGTCCTCTGATTGCTTGAACATTGGTAGAGATTGTTCTCACTGTGATCAAGCAGACCCAGGAGATGTTGGCACTAGTTATACCATAGGAGGCTTAACATGGAATTTGCCAGGACACAAGATGGAAGATTGCATACTTTTTTGGATTGGTCCTTACAATACAGCATTTTCAACTGCGGTACTCACATATAACTGCTGTGACACAGGTTAAAAAAAAGAATTTACTTATCTTGTATAAGAAAACTCATTTTATCCCTGAAAGTCTTTGTTAGTTTGATATTTAGTTGAACCCTCACTATTGCCTTTGGTTGAGTAAAATTCTTAAAAAAAGGCTGTATCCTGTGCTCTTGCTGCTTAGCAGGGTCCAGGATGGTCAAATTTTTTTGCAGCCTTACCCCTGTTTCTGGAGAGTCTGTTTCCAGGACTTGAACATGTTTCCAGGACCTGAACCTGTTACCGAGCTTTCAGCAATTAAGTACTTGACTGATACTCCAAGCACGGACCTTTGTCTGAGTAAATAATTTTGTAGGAAAAGAGGAGGGATATTCTTCCTGTAGTTTCTCACAGAATTGAACTGAATACTTTATCCACAGCTCCAATGAGGTATTTATAACTTTACCATTGAAGAAAACCAAATCAGATTAGGTAAGGAAAACAAATCACAGATTAGAAAAGGAAAGAGACAGAAGTAGGAGTGTAATAGAAGAAGAGGACTGCTAAGTCCTGAGGAATCCTTAGCTGGCATCAATCTCGAGAAGGTCTTTTCCTTCCCAAATTTCACTTATCAGCACTCCCTCTTAAGTTGGTGCACAGATGTCACACATGCTCAACTTGGTTAGAATAGGATGAAACATACATCCAGGAAATCTTTTAGTGAATACATCAGCTAGTGGTCTCGAGACATCACAAAGGTTATACAGATTACCCACTTTCTCTCTTTTTCTTAATGAACTGTGTGTCAATCTATGCATGTTTTGTTCTATCATGCTGTACTAAGCTGGAAGCGATGCTTATAATTGCTTTTTTGTCACAATAGAGCATCATAAGAAGAGAAGGTCTTCAAGTAGACCTCATACCATAACAACTCTGAAGTTCCTTGAGCCATTGCCCAAAACACTGCTTCGGCGCTGGATCTTGCAACAACGTTTATTTTTTTATTGCCTAAGTGACTAAATTTCCACCAATAAGAGTACAATACCTTGAAGTAGACTTTTGATCTCGTGATCCTCCCCACCCAACATCAGTGTAAGCCTCAATACGGAGATAATCATGTGGGGATAAAAGTATGCCTTTACCTAGGGCTGACTTCAAGTAATGAAGAATACGAAGAACAACTGCCATGTGAGTACAGCGTGGATCATGCATGCTAACTACAGTAGCAATTATCTGGTCAAATGTGAGATAGATAAATCAATTTCCCCACAATTCTTTGATGACACCCCTTGTCAACAGTTTCCCCACCTTTGAAGAAAACCCAATCAGATTAGGAAAGGAAAACAGAACACGGATTAGAAAAAGAGACAGAGAGAAGTAGATTCAAAGAAGGAGTCTGATAGGATCAGAGAAGGGGGACTATGTCCCAAAGAATCCTTGCTAGTGTCATTTATGAAAGAGCATTTTCCTTCCTAAAATTTCCATTCTCAACACTTCCCCATTGAGCTGGGTAATGAAGATGTATGATTTTAAACATGATTTTACTTTTCTCTTAATGTTTGAAGAACAATAATGTTGTCTCCTTGTTATTCTATATTGAAATACCCATGTTTGTACAGTACAGAATACAGATACTGTGGGCACTATTCCTAATGGATTGGTTTGTTCAACTGACTGAGTTTTAGTTTTATTCTTCAATTCCTCCAGTGATCCAGACATATATTTAATATTTCAGTCCAATTGGTTAGATACTTGATAAATCTGTTTGTAATGATGTTGGATCAGTAGTACTTCAGTTGAAAACTTGAGGTATGGTGGATGATCATGTGCATGTGTAAGTAAAGGAAGAACATTTTTACATAATGACAGTAGGGCCTGCCGTACTACTATTATGTAAATAATTGTTCTATACTCCATTCAGGATAATGGGACTTCATCATAATGACATTACAATGAAACAATTGTCTGTGTGGGTGATTCACCCAATCATATTAACTAGGAGTGGAATTTTCTGATAATCCCCAGCCATCTGATGTGCTGGTGTAAATACCCCTGGATACTTTTCTTCCTCCCCTGTACCTAACTAGTTAGCAAGCTTGCTCAATCATGGTTGCCATTACTATCCTTGTCGTTACTACCCTAGATGGGATACTTGTGTCCTTTTACTAATACTAATACATCACTTGTTACATGTAGTCAGTCAATGGAACATTGTGAAATGAATTATATAATTTATGGAACATTGTGAAATGAATTGTATAATTTATGGAACGTTGTGAAATGAATTGTATAATTTATTACTGTTTCATGTACATGTTTTATTTTTTGGATTGGAAGTTTGACGGTTGTTTCAGTTAGGTATGACCCCAGGGAGAATTGCTTGGTGAAGGATGTGTCTCATATTACAAGAATTATTAAGCGCAGGTAAAAATCTGATCTCTTTGGCACCCTCTTTATTGAAGGCTATATCTTATCATCTATCTGTATCACTGTATGACTGTATCTCTATCTTGCATGTTTACTATGAGACTATTTATATTTACAGGTATTACCTTGTGGAGAAAGCAAAGGATGCAAACATTGTTGGGATTTTGGTGGGTACACTAGCTGTAGGTATGTTCTATTGTACCCGTTGTACTCGGTGTTCTGTTTATCAGTGGCCAATTAATCCTTGAACTGGAAGTCTCCTAGGTTCTCTCTGTGGTCATAGCTGTGATTCTGCTAACTTAATTTAGTAGTTGTACCTGTGAGCCTGCCTGAATATGTAGAACTGATCATTTAGAAGCTTGTATGTTTTATGAATCGTAAGTGTTTCAGGCTGCGTTTGTTTGCTGGAATAAAGGTGGGGTGGGAAAATTCTTGGAAAAAGCAAACTTTTGCTACTTTTCATTTAAATCCTAAAAGTGTACATTGTTTGGTTGCTTGAGGTGGCAACCCAATTTTCCCACCCCAAGCCTTTTTAAAACCCTACAAAATATGTGGGATTTTGTGGAAAAGTGTGGAAAAGTAAAATGTGTGACCCACAATTAACACTTTTCCACACTTTCCTTTCCTTTCCTTCTCTCTCACCCCACTACACATGGGGCCCACATGTTTTTTTTTCCCACCCCACCTTTGCAAACAAACGCAGCCTCAATGATTTTTATTAGCCCTTTAGCACTTCTTGTGTTTGTTTGTTTTTTTTTTTTTGTTTTTTTGTTTTTGTTTTTGTTTTTGTTTTTGTTTTTTTTGTTTTTTTTGGGTTAAATTCTTATTTGATCAATATCCATTCTCTAATGTCTTTTCTAATCCTGTGATAAACGCTTAAGGCTAACACTTTTACCCAATCTACCGGTCAGACCCCTTACTATTAACACCTTTAGTCTTAGTTTTTATTTATCTGTTTTCAATATTACCCCTACATCCAAGTTTAAAAACACTATCCACGAACCATATCTCCCAAAGTTTGTGAGGACTTACGATTGGGAGAAGAAGAAGCCACTGACGGTAAAGGAAGATATGGTGCAATCAACCTGCAGTAGTAAGCCTACTATCCAAACCAGATCAGTCCATATGGTCTCTCATTTATACACCACTATTGGTTAAAATTCCGCTTGAAGCAAACAGTCTCTCGTTTTGTAACTTTAAATCCCCCACCCTCCTATAAACTCTAACTAAGGACATATATAGTAAGAGTATAGTTTCTATCCCCACTAATCCGGCCATTGGGCCTATCCGGACACCAAGTTGTAACCTTTCAAACTATTTTAAGTAATGCATTTTTCTTTATGATAAAAAAAAAAAAGACGGTAAAGGAAGATGAAAAAATGAGTCAAGTGTAAGGTATTTTGTTCAAAGTTATTCTTGTCTTTTTGAAAAGTTTAATTTGTGTAAATCAACATTTAACTATGATTTCCTATCAACGGGTTGTGTGATTGATATATTTCATCCTATAGGGGGTCTGATTGATAAATTGGATAACTTAGGGGATGACATTAATTTTAAAAGGTAACTCAAGGGGTGGGGCTGAAAAATTTCCTTGTTATTTTCTAGAATTTTTTACATGTGCCCCTCATCCCCCCGACTTTGCGTCAAAACTCATGAAGGCCCCTACCTATGCTAACCTTACGAAAAGTTCTCCCATGTTGGGCACCATTAAGGACTGTTCACAGCTAATGATTGGAATTCCAAAAAAGAAAGGAAAAAAAATTGGTCATCCTATTTTCAAGTTTGAACCACACTCAGAGGTGGGTGAATCCATCTTCTTCATTGGTTAATTTGGGACTCAGGGGTGGGTGAGGGGGTATCCCTTCAACCATTTTCATCGGTTGAGTTGAGTGAAAGAGTAATTGAAAATCGCTGATGACAATCCATGAGATGGTGGAGTCACCTGCAACAGCAGCAGGAACAAAAACAGAGCAGGTTTGGCGACTGGTTCCATTTGGGAAAAAGCATGAGAAGCTGTTCGCCGTGGTGTCCGCAGTTTCCACTGCTTGCTTTGCATCCATTGCAATCATCCGTCTCAGACCATTTCAGCAGAAATCCCCTTCTTAACAACTGCAAATAGTTCTTCCCTCGTAAAAAAATCCAAAAAACTCGTGCCAATCATGTCCACTGGTGCTCTCATTGCCGACTTGCATGTCTTATGGAGAGAATAATTATTTACACCAAATCCAAATGGCACTCGAACATGGCGAGCGAGTGATTCCTAGTGCTCTCACTCATACACATGATTGGGAAGGAATAAGCCGAGGAAATCGAACTTGTACAATTATAGAAGAAAAGATTTGCTGATAACTGTTGACCCTGTAAGGAGTGCCATCAAGTGTAAGATTATGTAGGGGAACATGGCACTTGCTCTTCAACACCGACCATTGAAACCTCAAATCATGAAACGTAAAACCATATGATAGGTCTTTGATGCAAAAGAATTCTAATTGAAAAAACACCATTTATTGGGGTGTGAGAGATTGGAAAACCAGGAGATTGAAAACCCACTTGTTTCTGCTCTGATGCGTTATCTCAGGAAGAAGAAGAGGAGCAGGGATAGGGAGTTCAGAGCTTCGGTGGTGGAAGAAAGCAAGGAAGAAGATGGGTGAAGGGGAAATCTCTTCACCCACCTATATGGTTCAAATTTGAAAATAATTTGGGTAAAGGGTAGAATAGTAATTTCATATTACCTATTGTATTTTATTTTTCAGTTGAGGGTAAAATGGTAATCTTCCATCAACCGTTAACAGCCAAATTATGGTGTCAACCGTGGGGGACCTTCTTGTAAGGTTTGCAGGGGGGGGGGTTCACCAGTTTTGGTGCAAAGTTCGGGGATGCATGTAAAAACACTCTATTTTCAAACATTCAAGATATTGTTACACTGATATTGATGCTTCATTCTGCCCGATCATGTGACAGTTACTAGTTTTCAAGAATATTTCTATTAAAGTAGCTATATATTTCTATTAGTAGCTGAGGGTCAAGCTGGTTATGTTTAATTTGATAAATACTTCGTCACATTTTGCATCATCGTGACCATGACTCATCAACTAATCATGTCAGAACATTCAATGCAGTTGGTTGATAATTGGTTACCTTTGGGTTAATCTAAATTGCTTAACCTGTTAAAGTGGTGTCAGCTTTGAATAATTAGGTTGTGTCAGATTTGTATCACATGGTCTATTTTATTTATTTGTTTATTTTTTTGTCTATGCACCTTAGTGGGCTGAGGCCATAAAAGACAATGGCCATCTCCTTTAAATTTAGTGGACTGAATTTAGTTTTCCATTTCAAAACTACCTTTGCAGCTGGCTATCTCCATATGATTCGTCAAATGAAAGAACTTATCACGGGAGCAGGGAAAAAGGCCTATATTCTTGTTATGGGAAGACCAAACCCTGCAAAGCTTGCTAATTTCCCTGAGGTAAACCTCATTTAATTTTTTTTCTCTCTCTTCTGCCAGAATTGACAAGATTAGATGGGTTTTTATGAAGTTTCTTTTTGTTGCATTTTGACAGTGTGATGTCTTTGTTTATGTCTCCTGTGCCCAAACTGCTCTTTTGGATAGCAAAGAATTCTTAGCTCCGGTTATCACGCCTTTCGAAGCCTTTCTGGCTTTCAGCAGGTAATGTGATGACATCCTTGCCATAAAAGGCATTCTCAAATATGACTAGTCTTGCCTATGGTGAATATTTTATTGGTGGAATTTGCATTTGATAAAAGATGGAGATCCCTAGTGAAAGACGAATTCCAGATTATATCCCACCCAACCATCCTCGTGGTGAGGTGAAGGAAGAGCCAAGATTCAACCTTTTTTTTTTTTGGGGGGGGGGGGGGGCAAATAATGATTACTAAATTCGACCACTAACATTAAAAGGAAAAACTACTTGATAATAATTCTAAATCTATATTAGATACTTAGAAATAACTTTTGTGGTTTTCACTTGTTCTTGTTTTTCTATGTCATTGCCAACATTTTTTTTTCTTGAGGAAAGAATCAATTGATAGACTTCTTTCCCATGGTCAAGCAGACCCTTCTACTTTTGAGGACCACGCCACTCAGTTCACTCCCAAAGAAACCACAAGAGCAGCTCATTCTCCCAAAGTCCCAATCCTATATCCATTTAATTTTGATTGATTGTTAAATATGGAAAGTTGAATTAAAAAAAAACCTCTCCTAAATTTGCAATCGACAATGCAAGTTTAACCCAAAATCAACATTACATACAAACATTTCCTATACAGTACAGCAAGCTTCGAAAAGTTCAAAAGGTGATCAAGTAAAAGACAGATTTCTAGTTAGCCACTAGAGCTCTAGTTGCCATATCTTGATTATCTACAATAGCATCTCTAGAATGTGGAGCGCAGGTTAATTAGTGAATGAGATCATTATGTTGAGGGTAGCAACATGAATCAACAATTTGGATGCTTTTCACGTTATTTCTATTGACTTTGGTAACCAAGGCCCCATTGGTATATTAAAGGACATAAAAGGCTAATATATTAAATGAACATTACAATTAAAAAAAAGTAGACAATTTGAACAATAACAGGCTATTAGATATAAATCAAATGAATGAATGAATGATGGTAGTCAGTTCATTACCCTACAAACAAGTTTCATTTGCAATATAAAATCAAAATAAAAAGAATACAAATAAAAGTTGAGAGAAAGAAAGTACATGTTTGATTGAGCGGTTACTACAAAGGAGTAGATGCAGATTAGCAAAAATATCTTCCCTAACCTGTGTGTGAAGAAAGAGAAAGAAGAAAAGATTGGGAGAAATCTAAGGGATTCATGAGCCTAACCTGTGTGTGAGGAAAGTGGAGAGAAGAAAAATTTGGGAGAAATTTTAGGGATTGATGAGCCTAACCCGCGTAAGAAGAAGTGATGAAATTGGAGAAGTTTTAGGTATTCATGTGCCTAGCCTGCATGTGAGGAAAGAGGAGAGAAGAAAAAATTTGGGAAAAATTTTAGGAGATTCATGACCCTAAACTGCATGTGAGGAAAGAGGAGAGAAAAATTGGGAGAAATTTTTGGGATCTATGATATTCAGTTTCTAATTTTAGATGTTTGTCCCTTAAAAAAGCATAATTATTGACAATGACGTATCTATCCATTGTCTTTACCCTTGAAATTTTTTCCAATATATATATATATATATATATTTTTGGGGGGGGGGGCAAGTACGATATTTCACACATGGAAAGGGGAAATAAAAAAGACAAAGGAAAGAGGTTAAAGGAAAAAAAATTTGGGGGGAGGGCCACTTGGCCCCAAGGGAGCTCCACCCCTGATAAATATTGTGTTAGGTTCATGTATTCAAGTCTTAAATCAAATTAATGGGATGTGCAATTTACTGCCAATTTTCCATGTCTTCTGTGTAATACATTCCCATGCAATGGTTCTCACATTTGGTTGCGTTGAGTTAGCTTCTTATTACAATATCAGAATTGGATTCTACTATGTGTGCATCTTTAAGGTTCAGGAGGTGAAAAACAAAAGGTTACTCTACATTCAGACAGAAATTCAGAACTGCCTGATTTGGTTTGATGTCCTACGCCTTGTGCCGAGACATTACAAATTTGTCATCAGGAATAGATGGGAAGGGGAGGGAATCTGGAGGTATGGATCAATGATTACTGATGTTCAGACGGAGATGTCCTAACTCTTAAAAAGGTTGCTGCATTTGGGTTGAGTGAGCTGGAATATTTGATTTAGGAATTTTGACAAAAAGATTTGTTGATTGGACAAACTGAACTGAGGTTCAAATGTGGGGATGGACTTGAAACCACAGGGACAGAAAATGGAGGGAGGAAGTACAGTAACTAAAGGCATGTGAACAGGAACAGGGCTATCAACAAGTTGGGTTTAGGAGGTGTAACAATCATATTATAAGGTTATAGGTACAAGCGACTACTGGCAATGGTAGTCTGAGTATCCTGTGATAAATATGAAGGTCACTTGTGGTATGACAAGATAAAAGCAATCTAGGTGTTGTCTTAGTGTAGCTTGGGTGGTCTATGTGCTCTTGTTGGGCCAATTTGAAAAGAAAATCAGAAACATGGTTTGACTGTTGGAGTCATTTCATTTGAATAATTAGGCAGATAACAGATTAGGTTGCTTGGGGTATTTGATAATGAATAAGGGTGGTCTCTGATCTCAATATTATATGTCAAGATCTTGTGACTAGTGAGATATCTCGGTTTTCTTAAAAACTGAGATGTGATTAGGTGCGAGTTGAGATATCTTGGTCGAGTCAAGATCTCAATTCAATCTCAATCCAACCACTGTTATAAATATCCCCCAACTTGATCAAGTCGAGATATCTCGACTCAATCTGGGCAAAATCTTGGTCCTCTTGTCCTCTTTTCTGTTACTTGCTGGAAAACCTGGTTTTGCTTGTGTATTTGGCTAGAACACTTACTAGACTTAATCAATGACACTCCTACGACATCTATACCAAAGATTGAAGAGGTTTTCAACCAAAACTTCAAGAAACGTGAGATTTCAGCCCAATTCTTTTTTCTTTTTCTTTTGAATCCCAATTCTTTTTTCTTTTTCTTTTTTTTTCTTTTCAAAATCTTTGTTCTACACTAGTATTTCTAGTCTTGTAATCTTGTGGTGTAACTTATAACTAGGCAATCTTGTCATGCAATTGTGAACTTACCAAGTTAAATTTTGATGATAGAACATGTGTGATGTAAAATATATCATTGTTGTTCGAGTTTCAACCTTTATAAATTAAGTAGTACTTTATGTTCTACAAGTCTGCATTTTCACTTCTTCAGAGCAGCGGTTTCAAACATGAGGTGAAAATGGGATTTACATTTTCAATTTTTCATCAATCCGAGCCCCAATGTGTTTATGCTTAATTTAGGCTGGACAGCAATGTCCAGAGGCACTTAAAAGTTAAAACTCACCAAGATGGGCCACTGAGTTGGGTTGAGATGGGAGAATTTTTTTTCTCCAACTCAATGAGATCTCGGTATCTTGGCATACCGAGATGGCCATCGAGATCAAGTTGTCGAACCATGTGAATAACATATAGAGGTTTTTTCAGTATTATGTGGCAGCACAGAAGGATACTTTTTGTTCCAAGAAAAAAATAGTTAAATGTCATTATTGGTATTATGTAACTGATAAGAGGAAACTGTTTCGAAGTAATGATGGGGATAAAAAGTTTCTTTGATGGCATAATGGACTTTGTATCACTTAGCTTATTTTTAGTGTGGATTCCTGAAGTTCTAAAGTTAGATTTTCTGGGGCAATACAGGTTTGAATCCTTATTCTTCCTATTTCTGCTCTTTTCTACCTTTATATCAGGTCACATCTATACTTATATCTCACCCCCTGCGTGACGCTTTCATTGTGTTATTTCCTATCCATTTGCAACTCACCATATCTTAATCAATCCAGTAGGCAGTATCCTCTCAAACTTTACACTTCTCCCTGAAATAAATCCTTAGTACCCAAAGTCTAGAGCCTTGATCATAGTATCATACCCAACAGACTTGTGTTCCCTGTTCTGGCGACAACCTAGGGAGACCTCATCACACCTTGTAATCCTTGGATTCTTTCCTTTATACTTTAGCCATAGCTAGATCCTTGACGTTCATTTAGTGCTGGTTTATTCCTTTCTGACCAGTAGATCAAAAAGTTACATGTTTTCTCTCATCAGATCCCTTCTGCCCAAGTGTCTATTCCAATTGGTTTTCCTTGTTCCTTTCTAGAATGTCACTTCATGTTAGCATTGATTAATTTCAACTCCTGTTTCCTAACCCTGGGCCTGTCACTGTGGGATGCCTAGGTGTGAAGACCATCCTGTTAATCTAGCCAACCATTCTCCATTTTATTCAGGTGCCCAATGATGCAAATCAAATCAATAGATTCGTTGTAGTGAGATTTTAGAACAAAGTGTAATGAAAGAGAAGGTGAAATAGAAATAAGTGCAAAGATTTCAGACCACATATGAGAGGAGAGGGAAGCAAGATAATGAGAAAAGAGAAAGAAAGAGAAACATGGGGAAGGGAGGGGGGGTGGGGTTGGGGGATCACAACCATTTATATACAAGCCACTGCAGGAAAATCACTATTCCATCGTCAAAATTGCGGGGGCTGTCAAACCTTTCAAAATATTTAAAACTAAACTAAACTAAAAATGAAATGCTTAAAAGATGAAAGAGAAACTAGGAAGATATTCTTTGATAATTAGGGCTTCTTTCTACATTACCAGTAAGACTGTTCCACGGTCACTCTAAACATATTGAAGTTGATTGTCATTTTGTCTGGGATGTTGCTACTAAGAAATTACTGGTCATCTATTTGTTTCCTCTAGTGGTCAGCCTGTTGATTTGTTAACTAAATCCTTGTTTGGTCCAGCATTTCAGAAGGGTTGTTCCTAGCTGGGCTTGGGTGATCTTATACTCCAGCTTAAGGGGGATTGTTTGAGTTGTGATTATGTAAACATGACAGGAAGGTTTCAACATGTTTGTCTCTCTCGTTTCTTTCTTCTATTATTTTCTTCTGTCTCTCCCTCATTATTTCTGTAGTTTGACTTGTAATTCATCTCTAGAGTTTAGGATTCTATTTCTTCTTGCCATTTTTCTTTTCCTAGTCTGAATGGGAAAGATCCCTGTACTGATATTTATAACTATAAATTACATTTGATAGGAGAAGCCAGTAATCGGTTCTTGTGCTCTCTGGCTGTCTTGAACTCAGTTCCTCTGCTGGTGTTCTACCTCTGATTTCATCACAACTATTTTGCAGTTAATATCCAAATAAACAAGAGAATATTTTCCCTCTTGGGTTCTCTCTCTCTCTCTCTCTCTCTCTGTTTTTTTTTTTGTGGGTGGGGGATGGTCTGAAGAAAGAAGTTTTCTATGTTCGGCTCACTGACTATCCTTTCTTCATGATATATTTGCCTTCTCTAGGGGGAGCCAGTGGACTGGAGCATATGTAATGGAATTTGGGGATTTGATTGCTTATCCTGCTCCTCAAGTCAGTGACAAATTGGAAGCTAGGTTTTCCTTTCTTCAAGGTGGCTACGTTGAAGATCTTGAACTACAAGGTAATTCAATTTACTTCTGATGCATGTGCAATGACATCAGATTTATTTATGTCCTAACTCATTCCAATAAAATGAAGCTTTCTCTATTTAATTCTTATTTATTTATTTAGCCTTTGCATAGGAAATGTGTGTAGGCCACCTGGGTCTTGTGTTTCTGACCCTTGTGTGTCAAAAATTGGTGGTTTCCAATTTGCTTGTTAATACAACTTTAAATGGGAGGGCTCTGGCATGCTCTAGATGCTTGGGCTGCTTTACCCCATTTGGGAAAACCTGCTTGAACTAAGCTGATTATATATTACTATAATCAAGCTAGAGTATGTTGTATATTTATGGTTCTGGATATCTGGCATAGTGGCTTCAAGGTGACAGTTCAGTTAGCCATCAAATATTGTGGACATATACATATATTTTAGACTTTTAGTCAGTTTAATGCAATGAAGATTGTATGAAAATGTCTATTCTCTTTGTGGCCATTGAGGAATAAACAAGGAGGAACTTTCTTCACATGCTGGGGCATGAGGATATGGAAAGAACCTTTCTGGAAGTGACTTCCCCAGACCCTGCTAAATGCTGGAGCCTTGAATACTGGGTAGTGGTGGGCCTTAAAGTTTAACATCAAATTCGTCATGTGGCCAATCCATGGGTATTTTGTCTATCCAATATGCACAATTCAAAATGTCGTTGGACATGGCTTCAATTGATTGTCACAAGTGTTTTCAGTGCTGGAAAATTTTTTCATATTTAAAATTTGATTTTTTAAGGCCATCGAAGCCTACCCTTGTATAAATTGATTGGGCTAAGCATACCTGCTTATACATTTAGTATTTACTAGGTATGTGTGGGTTTGTACCAGACTTAAATAGCCAAGTCGGCCATCTTTCAGAACTGAAGAAGAAAGTGTGGAACCACTAGTGATGCTTCACTGTGTTGTTAAGCCCTTCGGATTGATTGTCATGCACTCTAAGAATTGATGTTTTAAGGTAGATTAGATTTTGAGCGCTTTTGTTATTGATATGCAAATGCATAATGTAATGGAGGCTTTTTCAAGATTGTTGAATAAACCCATATGATTTATAAGGAACCAATAACAATGCTTCACTGCCTTATCAAACACTTTGGATTGGTTATCATGCCAATCTAAGAATTAGTGTTGTAAGATAGATTAATTTTGAGCTCTTTTGTTATTGATGTGCTAATGCATAATGTAATGGAGGCTTTTCCAAGATTTTTGTATGAACCCCTATGAAGTATAAGGTAGACGTGGTAATGCCTTGATCATATATAATGTATGGTCTGTGCTTTCTGCAATTAAAGTTCATTATTCAGATTTATTGAGGAAGTTTTGCTCTTATGTGATGAAAGTTTGGCTGGCTGGCTTCATCAGTCTTACATTTAAATCTTTTTTCTATTTTTGAGGATGGATTAATTGCAAATGATACTGGGAGAAAGCTGCTTTTCTCCTTCTTCTTCTTCTTCTTTTATTTATATATCTATATATCTATATATATATATATATTTTTTTCTTTTTTATATTAATATACTTCACAATTCCTCTGTTCGCTCCCTGGTGCCAATTCATCCATGAAATTTGTAGATCATCATGACATAATGGAGGTTACAGATGCGGTCTGCCAGAAATTTATTCTCTATTTAACAAGCTGAGGTTAATAGTGGATTCGCTGGGTTCAATTTGGGGTGTTTCAATATCTACTGAAGCTTCTTAGGGTAAAACTTAGTTTCCATGTACATAATCAGGAAAGTTGCTAATATCTTCTGTATATTGAGGCAGAACCCAGACTTGTAATTTACTCTCAGGGAAAGGTTGCTTACATCTACTATTTCATTTCCTTTCATGGCTTGTTTTAGCAGGATCTACCAAATCCTTTTTGTATGGGAAATGAAACAACAAACCCAAGTCTGGTCAATTGAGTGAACATTATGTTGTACAAGGTTTGTATATCACTAGTTATAAAAAAAATAGCCACAGCTAAACACCTCTTTTGGTCTAAGGGGAAATTTCTGCTGAGACCAGCTGATAAATAAACTTGAGGGAAACTGATTTAATTCCTAGGTTTGAATAGAAGCTTGACTCTTTCAGCCACCAACATTATGCCTCATGTTCTTACAGAAGGTTTATGTTCAACATCCTTATGGTTTAAGGTTGGGTTAAAAGAACTCTTGCAACTGATCTGTATTATTTTATTTTCCTCCTTACCATTCTTGTTTAAATGGGCTATATTCTTCTATGGACATGCTCTTGATAGACAACATGTTTGCAGGTGGTTACAATATGAGTATTGAACTTATTCTCTCGTTACTATCTTCATTTTGGTTACTTTTCACTGAAGGCCATTTCTCGTGATTAATATCTTTCTAAGGTTAATAATCAGAGTAACTTGATTAACCTGTGACTGCAGAAGCAATGAAAGATGCGGAAGAGAGTGAAATATCACTTACTTTGGCTGAGGCTACAGAGAAATCTCTACGAGTGCATGACGAGTATACCCATTCTATTGTCAAAGGAAAAGCAAGAACTGGTGCAGAATTTTTTGCTGCACGATCGTATCATGGTCTTGACATCCAGAGTGAGGATTCAGCCCCCCGTTCTTTTGTTGTCGGTAGATCTGGAAAGGCTTCAGGATACACACATGAAAAATCTAATGAGGAAACTAAGTGATTTGTCGACCAAGTAGAAACGAAGAAATACTTTACTTACCAATGTTTAATTCTTTAACATAATCTGTCTAGGCCCTTCTTCCCCCTCCTCTCTTTCTTTTGAGAGGAAAAGGGGAGAAAAAGGAAGGAGGGGGGGGGGGGGTTGTAGCTCGTAGGGTGATGGCAGGTTTCCTCATCAAGGTGGAGAGCATGATATACATGAAGAAAGTTCACTTTTTTCTTGTAAACGTGGGTTTTTATGATAAGGTTCTTAAGTTGATGTGCTCGATGAAGTGATATACATTCTGCCTTAAATTTTTCTGTGCATCCTCGATGTCATTATGAAGATTGAGTAGTTTCACTTCAGTTTATTTTCTCTACCATCTTGGATAATTTTCTAGCTGTTAAAAATAATGCCTTGGGTTAGGACTAACTAATAATGTATGTCCGAAACATAAATATAAAAATAGTGAATCCAGTGTGGAAGGTTTTGCCATGCAGAGTGCTGGGGAGAATTTCTCCTCTGCAGTCTTAGCCTGGTAAGTTTTGCTGTTATAGCTGTTTCATTACTTGACCTTAGGCCATAATTGTGATCCACTAGCCATTATGTCAGGGCCTGCCCTTGTATATCCATAACACAAAAGTGTCCCAAATTGACAACTGAGTTTATAATAATATGTCATCTTTGTATACTTAGTTTTAGGCTCCTTTTGGTATCAATTTTCATTCTCTATTATGTCTATTTAAAATAAATAAGTACAATAATTCATTATTGGTCAAGAATGAAAAATGATTTTAGTGAATTTTATCAAAAATAAATTATAGAATGAAAGATAAGTTTGGTACGTTAAAATAAAAAATTATTAGAAAATGATAGTGACTAAGTGAGAAAAGAGGAAAGAGAAAAAGAGTAGTTTTTTTATAAAAGAATGTGTATTGATTATTTTACCATCATCTTAACTATAAAATTTTAAGTAAACCTTTGCATAAATGAAGGGAATGAAATTCTCACCGTAATCCATAATAGATAAAAAGTCTATTATGAATTTTAGAGGTTTTTTTATTATTTTAAATTAAAACAAAATTGATAATAGATGTCAAACAATTTAAAATAATAAAAAATTTGTTATAAATAATATTTATTATGGATGTCCATTACCCCAAAAAGATTGTACTTCCAATTGAAGATCTCAATTACCTCAGGATGCAATATTGGTGAAGATCACAACCATCTCATTACACAATATTGGTAGTCAATATTTCCATTCTATGCATCTTCTATCTTGGGCGGCAATCTATCTTTCCATATCAAGAATATCTTATTGTGTGCAAGAATCATATATTGTATTTCCATATCAGAGTAGATGCTCCTTCTACTATAAATATGTAATGCACTCAACTGAATGAATTAGTTCTGATTGAACTCATCTTGTCTTTCTTCTTTGTATTTAATATACTTTCTCTTTATTTTATAACACGTATCGCACGATTCCGCTCGAAGAACGAATCCGCTCAAGTATTGCGTTTGAGAAGAAAGACAAGGAGACTATGTATTATTATGTTTTCTATTCCAAAGTAAAAGAATGATCGACCTCCTCGTACGTTTTTGTAAACAATGGAGTTTACCTTGTCCATCTTGAAATGTAAGTGCATCATGATAAAAAGGTATGTGTTTTATTGAATATAAGAATCAATCAAATAATAAGATATTATGTTGCTTTAACGATTGTGGTTTTATTTATTGTATATAATGGTTGCTAGTTTTGCACCACAAATATTGTTAAATGCACCTGAAGTTGCAAGATTTGAAATTGTAAATGAATACAGTTTTTACGATGCACATGAAGTTGCAAGATTTGAAACTGTAAATGAATACAGATCACAGATGCACATGAAGTTGCAAGAATTGAAACAGCAAATGAATACAGACTCACAGATGCACATGAAGTTGCAAGATTTGAAACCAGAATAAATACGATCCGAGATGCACATGAAGTCGCAAGATTTGAAAACGTAAATAAACACGAACGTAGTATTTGAAATTAATTCTCTTTTGAAATTATAAGGAGAAAATATTATTCATGAAAATATCCCGACAAATTTTCAAGTTTCAGATTTGTTGTTACAATAGTAATATTGTAAAAGGAGTTTTAAGAAATACTCGAATGATATCATGCCTATTTGTGGCCGAGTAAAATAATGGACTATTAATGAAAAGTCATGAAGCTCATCTTATTAGTTTTACTCCATTCCCCGAAGTGAATGCAGCAATTCATAATATGCCTGAAAGAAGGCAAAATTAAAATTATGATCATGACTGTAGAAGAGGATGAGGCAAAAGACGGAATAATTACCGTCATTATTATGGAAGTAAATAAGAGAATAATAAGGATTCTCAATATAACAATTCAAGAAGTGAAGATAATATTTTTACCGATGTGGTATGAAAGCTATTAGACACGTATCTATCATACTCCACAATATTTAATTAAGCTTGTCGAGCCTTAATTAAAGAAATAAAAATAATGTGGAGATAAATTAGATTTTCCAAAATCATGATACTTGAGCAATTTTTGCCTATAAAAGGAATGATTTTGATGGCCTCACATGTACTACATATCTAGATGCTGCAAACTTCTTTGAAGATAATAGTTGAAGATTTGATTATGTAATTCTTTTCTCTTCAAATCTCATCTCATATGTTAGTTTATCTTAAATTTAATCTTTTTCTTCTATAAATTTTTTTATTGACTTTCTATATATCTTTTAATATATTTTGTTTCATTTTGATGAAGAATGTGAATATTCTCTTATATGTTGTGACGCATATTATACTGAGAGAAAAATATACATATTTCTCTTATTTGATGATACGGAAGCCAATGTTCATATAAAATCGGTAGTACAACATTGATTGGAAGCTCCGGAAGAGCTAATCTATTATTATCTGGGAGATAAAATTGGTTATAAATAATTCATTATTTTGTAGTAAGTCTCAAAGAAACTTATTAAGTTTCAAAGCTATTTGCCAAAATTATTATCAGATTGAGACTACAAATAATGGTATAAGTAAATATCTATACAAAGTTATTAGATATTTCTCCCAATTTGTACTACATGAATATCGCATGGTTGAAACACATGCTTGGGTAAATCAAATGAACATTGATTCCAATAATTTTATTATTTGGTATGACCGGTTGGACCATACTGGATCAAGTATGATGCAAAAAATTCTTGAAAATTCAATTGTCATCCATTGAAGAACCAGAAGATTCTTCAATTAAGTGAATTTTCTTGTATTGTTTGTTCTCAAGAAATATTTATTATTAAATATTCACCAGCTAAAGTTGAGATTGAACATTCTACGTTTTTAAACGATAGAGGGTGAAATGTATGGGCCTATTCACCCATCATGTGGATCATTCAAATAATATATGATTTTAATAGATGCATCTATAAAGTGGTCACATGTATGTTCATTATGAACTCGCAATTTGATGTTTGCGAGATTGTTTGCTCAAATAATGAGATTAAGAGCATAATTTATGAATTATAAGATAAAGACAGTTTATCTTGATAATGCCGGTGAATTTACATCTCAGGCTTATGATTATTGTATGACAACTGAGATCACAGTTGAATAGCCTGTTGTTTATGTTTATATCCAAAATGGTTTAGCAAAATCATTTATTAAATGTCTCCAATTAATAGCTAAACCATTGGTTATGAGAACAAAGCATCATTTGTACGCATCAGGCCAAAAGGTTGTCATAAATTCTCCTATTACAATTGGCTTATGGTCAGAAGCCAAATATTTATCATCTTAAAATTTTGGATGTGCGGCTACGTCCAATTGCTCTACCACAAATAAGCACAAAGATGAGTCCCAAAATAAAGTTGGGAATATATGTTGGATATAAATCTCCTTATATAATTCAATATATTGCTAAGGATAGGAGATTTATTTAATACAATACTTGCTGAGTATTATTTTGATAAATTAGTTTTTCCAACATGAGGGGGAGAGAATAAACAGTTGGAAAAAGAGATTGATTGTATGCATTATCATTATCTCATTAGATCCTCGCACTGAGCACTGTGAACTTGAAGTTCAAAGGATAATGCAATAAATATATAAATCAACCGCCGAGCCGACCGCTAAGAGTTACTAAACTCATATTCCACTGAAATGCTCAATTAGAATTGATGTCCCAGAGGACAATCTATCAGGCAAATGAAATTAAACCACGTTAAAACGTGGAAGATCAATCGGTCCAAGGATAAAATCCTAGAAAAAGAAAGGAGCAAATGATCAAGATGGTCATAATATGGAGACAATTGATTATGAAGATCCCGAAGACATAACCTAAAAACCCCGAAGAGGTTCAGTACACGAAAATAATGAAGAGATCTCGATTAGTTATGTCATGCAGGAAAAAGATGGAACCGAAAAGATAAAGTTGTCGACAACATTTTTTATTGTTGAAATAATACATCAAGACGAGGATCTTGAACATAAATTTGTTGATGAATATAAATCAAGAAACGAGCCAAAATGTAGAGACGCAATTCAAGCAATTGAATTTGCTTGAAAAATAAAGTTTTGGACCCGTAGTCCAACATCCGAAGGTATAAAGCCAGTGGGGTACAATTGAGTTTCTGCAAAAAATGAAATGAGAAAAAGAATGAAATCGTGATAGATAAATCATGAATTATGGCACAAGAATTTTCGAGATGCCGGCATTGATTACATGGAAGCATGTTCTCTTGTGGTGGATGCAATCACCTTCAGATATCTTATAAACTGGCAAGATATGAAAATTTTGGCATCGTCTAATGGATATTATTACAGCCTATTTATATGGCTCACTCGAGTGTGAAATATATATGAAAATCCCGAAGGATTCAAAATGACCGAAGCATATAAAAATTCCTAGGAAGTTTGTTCAATAAGGCTTCAAAGATTATCAAGGCAATATGGTAATCTCCTTAGTGGATATTTACTAAATGAAAAGCATAAAATGATCCAATTTATCACCGTGCCTTTATTAAAGGATATGGATCTAATTTTAGTAAGTATATATGATGATGATTTAAATATCACCGAAACTCCGAAGAGTTTCCAAAATCAGAGATTATTTTAAGAAAGTTGAAATGAAAATCTTGAAAAGACAATGTTTTGTCTTGATTTGTAAATTGAGCATTTGACGAATGAAATATTCGTTCATCAATCAACTTATATAGAGAATATTTTGAAGAGATTTTATCTAGATAAAATACATCCATTGAGTACCCCAATGGTTGTGAGATCGCTCAATATAAAGAAAGATTCATTTCAACATCAAGAAAAAAAAGTGGAGAATTCTTGGTCCCGAAGTACCATATCTTAGTGCAATTGGGGCATTAATGTATCTTGCCGATAATACACAATCGGATGTAGCATTTCTATAAGTGTATTAACAAGATTTATTTATCCAATACGAAGACACCGAAATGTTATAAAACATATATTTCAGATATTTGAGAAATTATTGACATGATATTATTTTATGAATGTGGATATCAACTTACTAGTTTTGCAGATGCAGGATATTTATCTGATCTACATAAAACTAGATCTCAAACATGCTATTTATTTTCAAGTGAATGTTAGCTATTTTATATTTGGTTAAGATCAATGATACAATACATTCATGAAGCATGCACTCTTCTACTAGAAGAAGGAATTTCAATAATATTATATGAAGATTATCCGCATGCAAAGCTCAATTGAAGGGATGATACATCAAAGAAGATAGAACGAAGCATATATCACCGAAATCTCTCACTCTGATCTTCAATGAAATGGTGAAATATATGTTCATTGAATTCATTCAAGTGATAACTTGACAGGTTTATTTATTGAGGCGTTGCCTACTTCAAATGTTGAGAAGTTTGTATATGATAATGGAATGTACGTATTCAAAGATACTCAATGATGTTATCATCGGGGAGAAAAACGTGCGCACCTTTTCCCTTAACCAAGGTTTTGTCCCACCGGGTTTTCCCGGTAAGGTTTTTAATGAGGCACTACCAATACGATTATTTAAATATGTATACTCTCCTCACTAAGATTTTTTCCCACAGGGTTTTTCTTAGTAAGGTTTTAACGAGGTACATTATCATTGATGGACATCCAAGGGGGAGTGTTATAAATAATATTTATTATGGATGTCCATTACCCCAAAAAGATTGTACTCCAATTGAAGATCTCAATTACCTCAGGATGCAATATTGGTGAAGATCACAACCATCTCATTACACAATATTGGTAGTCAATATTTCCATTCTATGCATCTTCTATCTTGGGCGGCAATCTATCTTTCCATATCAAGAATATCTTATTGTGTGCAAGAATCATATATTGTATTTCCATATCAGAGTAGATGCTCCTTCTACTATAAATATGTAATGCACTCAACTGAATGAATTAGTTCTGATTGAACTCATCTTGTCTTTCTTCTTTGTATTTAATATACTTTCTCTTTATTTTATAACAAAATTATCATAATTGAGAATGATAATTGATACCAAAAAGAGCCTTAAAGCAGTATCTTCATCTTTGTATTCTTGGCATGTATAACAACAGTTGGTTGAATATGGAAAGATGACAAGATTACTGGTCTTCTCTTTGGATACTTTGCTTTATAGACATTGTTTGATTGAATATGTGGTAATTGTTTGATTGAATATGTGGTAAGATGACGAGAATGCTGTATGGGAATTCCTTCATAAAGATTTCTATTTTATTCGAAATGTCAATTATAAGTTTTTAAGGAGAGAAAGAAGAGTCCTTAGTTGTTGCCTAGTTGGGATTTATTTTGGTGGGATAATTGGAAGGAGAGACAGAGATAATGGAAATTTCACTCGCAGCTCGGTTAAAGCAAAAACCCCATTTTTATCTAGAAGACGACATTTCTCACCCCTCTCTGAAACCGTTACAATACCCACCCAAACAGTTATTCCAATTTAGTTCTCCCAAGAGACAAATTTATTCTTCTTTTAACCATAAATGCTCCCATCACTAATCTTTTTTCTTTCTTATAGAACAGAACAACAAAACCTCTTACCGTCGCTCTCTCCCATCGATCACCAACCTAGGCTCTCTACCCTTACTCCTCTGCTTGCCTGTTAACTATACTGGTTACAATCTTTCTCCTTCTTCTTTTATTTTATTATTATTATTATTTTTTAATATTAAAAGTCCATTTTAAATTAATTCGCTTGAAGTGGGATGATTATTTATGATTGTTATAGCAATTGCATGTAGATCCTCTAGAATTTATCTATTATGTCTACATCTCTTATGTCTCAAATTATACATCAAACACATCTCTGTTGTTAGAATAATAGGGCCCTCGTTTATCATCAAATCTGATTCCACTTGCAAGGAAAATAACGGCAAAAGAAAGAAAAAAAGAAAAAGAAAAAAGAAATAAAAGAAATAATAAAAAAATAAAAAAAAAAAAAAAAGAAGAAGAAAGGCAAGGGTAAATAACAACCATGACTGATTTTCAATTTTTTCTTACTTATATGAAGATTCTGCAATGAAAAATATATCCCTTTACATTTCAACACTAACAGTATTATATATAGGGAACATTTTTATTATAATAAATTTCGGAAGTAGCTAATGATAGTTTTGAGGATTCTCGGTTTATTTTTGGGTAAGCCGTTGATGATTATCTTAGGGCCTGTTTGGTTACTTGAGTCTGTAGATTTCAAAAATTTAGAGATTTCAAATCTAGAGACTTCAAATCTCTAGAGTTATGGTTCGTAAAATTAACTGTTTGGTTAGTTTGAATTTTTGGAATGAAATTTCTAGATTTATCTTAAAAAAATATTTATTGAATTATGGTTCAAACTTTAACGCTTTGATAGAGATTTCACCTCATACCCATAAATCTACAGATTCACGTTTTTAGTGTAAAAATGTGAATCTCTAGATTTCATGAATCTAGAGATTCACACAACCAAACAGGTAAAAATCTCCCATTTGTGAATCCAGAGATTTCAAATCTTCTGGATTCACGTAACCAAACAGGCCCTTATATCATTGCTAATACAAGGGAAGAAGGCTTAATTTTTAAATGAAGGTTGTTATTGGGAATAAACCCAAATATGCAGCGGATCAAACAAAAAACAACACACAAGACATAGAGATTTATTTGGTTCGGTCAGATGACCTACATCCAAAGATGAGTCCAGAGGATTCAAGATAATATGCATGTCTAATATGAATGTTAAGTTGGGTACAAAAGGAACTCTCAAATAACTAATACAACAACTCATAGATGAAACCTCAAGAGATCCTAGAAAGAACTCATGGCATAGCAATGACCAACAACCATGAAGTGATCTCACCTGATTCGTAATACACCGACGCATCAACGAGCACTAAGAGGCCCAACCAAAGACCAAGATGCCTTCAAACAACAGAGGGAATCAACCAGAGAACCTCAAACTAGACGCAACAAAGAGGAGAGCAGAATCACACCACACAGAGAGCATAACACGAACCCAACAATAGCACATTATGAATGAAACCCTAAACCTACATTTGGGGTTCATAATTACAGCAAATGGAAGGACGAAAATGCCCTTCAAGAAACGTTAAACACATGCATAGCTCCTACATAAGAGAATGACAAAGATGCCCTTGCTATATAGAGATATTCCAACATCCTCTTTCTTGACACTAATTTTGGCTGTACATAATTACCTGAATCACAAAGAATTCATCTAAAAACAAAAAAATAAGAAAGTAAATGAGAACCTTAAACAACAAGCACCTTCAACATGTTCAAAGCAGTTTTGAACTTGTTAATAGGTACTACTTTAGTCAAATATCAGCAAGATTGATAGATGTATCAATCTTAACAAGCTTGACTAAAACCTTTGGAGATAATATATCTAATAAAGTGCAAACTCACATCCACATGTTTAGTAGGTTCATGAAACATGTTATTCTTAGAGAGACAAATAGCACTTTGAGAATCACAATGTATAGAAAAGCATATATCACTAAAACCAAGTTCTCTAAGGATACTCTTAAGCCAAAGAGCTTCCTTAACAGCCTCACTCAAGGCATTATACTCAGCCTTAGTGGTAGAAAAATCAACCACATGCTGAAGAGAAGACTTCCAACTAATCAAGTTACCGCCAATGGTAAACACATAACTAGTTAAAGACATTTTCTTATCAAGATCAGTAGCAAAATTAGAGTCACAAAATCCAATAATATTCAGCTTGTCACCACAAGCATTATCATATAAAAGTTTGTAATTGACTGAACTTTGCAAGTATCTTAAAATCCACAAAACAACAGTCCAACGAACATCACTAGGAAGATTCATAAACCTACAAACCAGCCCAACAACATAGGCTAAATTAGGTCTAGAACAGACCATAGGATACATAAGTGAACCAACACAAGTTTGATAAGGCATTTCAGTTACAGTAGCTTCAAGATAAGATTTTAACTTAAAATGTGCACCCAAAGGAGTATCAACAACTCTACAATTTGCACTTCCAAAGTCAGTAATCAATTTATGCAAGTAACCATTAGATCTATCTCTAAATACGTCAATACCAAAAATCTCTAAATACAGCTCCTAAATCCTTCATTTCAAACTCAGATTTAAGAATATTCTTCTACTTACAAATTTGAAATTTATCTTTGCAAGCAATAAGCATATCATCACATATAACAAGAGATAAATAAAAGCATGAGGTCATGAATTCACAATAGTAGCTTCTTTTAAACTTATTCTTAAGCATAAAAGCATCAAATCTTTTGTACCATTTTCTAGGAGACTATTTCAATTCATGCAAAAATCTCAATAGCAAACAAACCTTACATTCATCTCCTTTTCTTACAAAAACCTCAGGTTGACTCATAAAATTTGTTCCTACTATTCAAGAAGGCAGTCTTGACATCCATTTGTTCCAACTTAACATCAAATATATCAACAAGAGACAAGAGAACCCCGGAATAGAGGCATGCTTAACTATAGATTGAAACACCTCATTATAATCAATACCTTCAGTTTGGGAATAACCTTTTGCTACTAACCTAGCCTTAAACCTAGGTTTTTCAATTCCAGGGATTCCAGACTTAAGCTTATAAACCCACATATAGCCAACAACTTTATTACCCTTGGGTCTATCTACAAGCTTCCAAGTCTCATTCTTAACTAAAAAATCAATCTCTTCTTCCATGTCAACTAACCACTTACCTCTATCAGGACTATCTCGAGCTTCTTTAAAGGTTCTAGGTTCACTGGCTTCCAACTGATCAGCAACACTAAAGGCAAAAGAAACTAAGTTCGAACCTGAAATCATACTTTCACTCATATTAGCAAACCTAGAAGGTTTTCTAATCTCTCTTCTAACCCTATCCCTAGCCAAGAGATGACTATCAAGGGGTCTTTCTTCACCAACTTCTTGTTTAACATCCAAAGACCCACTAGGAGAATCCAAATCAATAGGATCAAGGGTATCAAGATCAACACTAGGCCTACCCTAAAACTCCACCTCAATAAAACTACCATCAAGGTCTTGGACAAGTTCTCTACTAGAGGTCTTAGGTTCAACAAGCTCTAGTTCATTAAATTTAACATCTTTACTTATAATCACTTTCTTGCTTTCAAGACACCACAACCTATAACCCTTAACACCATGAGGATAACCTAAGAACAAAAACTTTCTGTGAAATCCAGCCCTAACCCTAACTCGGAAACCCTGTTGTTTGTAGGACCTAAGACCCGAAGTGAAAGTAGAAGCCAACTATAGGAGAGCCAGGTTGTTGGACCTAAAGCCTATCTGGACATGGTTTGAAGGCATCCCTCAATGCTAGGTAAGTTGTATGAGGTATTGTGAGAAGCCCATTCAAAGTTATTAAGGTTTGGACCATCATTTACCTAAATTGGAATTGCTGTCATGGGTGGTTGGCCAGTCGACCAACCAATCGACCAACAGGGTTAGCAAGGATAAAATTAGAAATCCTGGTGATTTTAGGACTATTTAAGCTATTTAAAGGGGGGGGGGTGTCACATCCACCCAGCCGGTACCCCAATTGGAATACCCGGGAATGTGATCCACAGTCCAAGGATCAAGATTCGTAGGTCCATGCCTCCCACATACACAATGACATAATCATGAACAATGATAATCAAGGTAAACACAATTAATACTAAGTATCATGAATAAGGTAAGATTAAATAAATCAGAGTGCGGAAGACAGACAATATCAAAATGTGAACATAGTCATAAAGGTGAGAGAAGGTATGATAACCACTCTCTCAGAGTAGCGGAAAAGAAGTGTGATAAAGTTAATTACATGTCCAAGTATTTAAAGATAATCCAAAAACAAGTTAATTACAGGCCCAAATACTCCATAAATACACCAGGGAATGGGGCACTAAGCTAGGGTTTCCTTTACTCTAATAATAGTCTCCTCAATGGTACGGATTAAGTAAACCCAGCTTTGCCGCTCCCGCACAACCGTGGGGCTAACCCTGGTGTGAATAGTAATCCTCCTCGGCACCAACACTCGGATCTTCACAGACGCCACTACCCGAAGGGTAGTATGCGGAATCATAGTCCGTCTAGAAGGGGGTGCCATCATAGTCTTCGGTACCTGTAGGATAATCTAAAAACATTTGTACAAAAGGAATGAGTTCGAAGAACTCAGCAAGGTAGTTATTCCATAATTAGAAATCATACACATACAGAACATACATAATGCAATGTGATATGGAACATATGATGCAGTATGATTCTAACTCTATGAATGCTAGTCTCTAGGGTAGACATGCTTTAAGTCATAGCACCATACTTCTTTGGGTGGTCAGTCACTCCCCCTCAATCATACAAGATATCTTGGGTCTGCTAGGGAAGTTCGATAAAGTCATCTAAAAAACCATGGTAAGGGAATAGGTCACCGCTCTCTCACATCACCGTTTGGTATAAGTACTGGCGCATGTCACAGTAAAGCCTAGCCCAATGCAAGTCATCTACTCAGTTGGTCAAGTCAGATCCAGATACGTCCATTCCTCGCCCCCGACGATCCTTTCCGGTATCCTTCACACTAGAGTCAGCGAAATCCCGGATTTCGGACTCATCAACCCTATTGGTCATCCAAAAATAGTAAACGGGAAGCTCTCACGTCCTCTCACGGATTGGTTACCGGTCTTGAGCGCCCGTGAGCCCAAGTCTAGCCATTTGCTACCCTACCAATAAATGGCCCCTTTTGGGTATCCGTAGTATGGTTTATGTCCTCTACCAAATTGGTTATCGGCCTAGAGCGCCCATCCAACCATACACTACCATGGGTTGTTCGGTCTCAATGCCCTTCCAATTCGGGTCTGACACAATAAGCATAAACCTAGCCAACCAACTAGACAGTCCTATGTATGTCATCCAATAACCCGGGAGAGTGTCGATAGGCACCATCGAAGAACATCCCATACTATTTCCTCCGATGCCTAAGGACATAAGTGTCACTAGAACACTCTTCAATCCCAAGTTGTACTTAAACAATCACATATTCAAGTTCATCATCTTTCATGCATCCAATACATCTTATCATAAAAGTTAAATCATGATATTGAAATGAATCATCATAGACATAAGTAAACAAGAATAGTAATGTAACATGACAAGAGTATAAAGATTTCAACACTACTGTTCTAACATATATAACAGTCTTATAAAGATTTAAAAGTAATCAAGATATTCTATTCATAAACAAGAACATCAATCATAAGTTGGTGATCTATATGTTTATGGAGATAACCATCCTTCCCTTGGGTTGAATTGATGATGAATTGAGAATACTAAGAAATAGTCCAAAATAATTGTTAAGGCCCTAAACAAACATCAATAATAAGTTAGAGAAGAAATTGGGAAGATTGGATATTAATTGGATCAAAACTGGCCAAGGTTGCTGTCAGAAACAACTTTGGTCGATGGTATCGACCAAAAGGATCGACCAAAATTTCCTTCGGGACAGAATAGTGGATTTTGGGGGTTTTCATCCGAAATTGGTTTTCCGGTGTTCGGATCAATCTGAAACTTGGAGGAATGCTTAACAACAGTAGTAGGACACTATAAGTCAAGAAACTTACCCAATCCAATGGTCCAAACAAAAAGCCCCAAATTGAGCTAACAAGTTCAAGTGATAAACATCATGGCATGAGTTGGGATTGATTGCATTGGCATGGAAATGGCATGTAGTAGCTAGGGGAACTAATAGAATTTTGATTGAAATCACATAGTAGTGATAAACATGAACATAGCATGCCCTATAACTCAGTTTGGTACAAAATGACATGATGTTAATAGAAAAATTAAGGAATACATATGCTAGGCATGAGATGGAGGCATAGCATCAATGGATGGTTAAGAAGATCATAGGTTAATCATGGGTAGACACTTGGAGTGGTGGTTGCAAGGTTGCAGCACCATTTCCAATGTCTCACCAGCAAGATAGGAATATAAAAGAATAGAAAATGGTAGGATAGAGAGTGGAATGGTGATTCATACCTTGGTGTGGAAGATGTAGACAAGAATCAATAGTAAACAATGAGTTTTTGATGAGGTGCCCTTCACATTAGCCAAGGAGTTGCTTTGGGAAGCACTCCCCACGATTTCAGGTGAGAAAATGATTGCAATAGGGCTCAAGGCTCGAGGTTATAATAAATAGAATGAGAATATTCCATGGAATCATTAACTTGGCATACTAGGAAACTTTTGTCGATGATTTTGGTCGATGGCATCGACCAAAAGGATCGACCAAAATATTTCTCAGCAGAAAAACAGGTTTAGTTTAGCAACTTCAAGTAGGGATTTGAAAGGCTATACTAGGTCAATTTGAGTGAGGTTTTCTTCCACAATTCAATCAAGAAGTCTAGTTTCGGGGAATACCTTCGGATTGTGCACAGGAGGTAATTAGGTACATCAACTAGATTAATCTTCTCCGATGCGCAGACTTTCCTTAAACACTGACAATGCATTTAAACAAGGGGTATCATCATCAATGTCCATAGGCTCGGTCTCCGAATGTCACATCCTCACAGCCGGTACCCTATCTGGCATACCCGAGAGTGTGATCCACAGCCCGAAGATCAGGTATCGAGTAATCAACCTCCCACATAAACAATAACACAATCATGAACAATAATAATAAAAGTGTGGAAGATAAACCATAGATCCAAATAAGGAAAGAATGAATCATATATAAATCAGAGTACTAGATAAAATCAGTGTCTAAGACAGATAAGTAAAGTGAGGCAAAATCCCACTCTACAACCAGCGGAAAAGTAGTTCTAAAAGAGAATAAGCAAGACATAATCTAATCCCAGTAGCAGATACAATGGGTAACTAAATTGTTCTCAACTTTATAGACAACATCCCTATAAGTATAAATCTCATAAACAGCACAAGGACGCTTCCACTCAATGGTCGGACTAAGCATCGTACGGAGCATAACCACTGCGGAATCTTCAAAGGTAATTGTTGTAACCGCAATCACCTTCCCCGGAGATATGCCTCTTCTCCTTGCGCTTCTTCATAGGGGCCGTCATAATATTCAAGTACTCAGTAGAATAGTCTAACAAACATTGTACAATAAAGGAATGAGTTTCAAAGAAACTCAAGAAGGCGATTAAATCCATAATAACATAAATGGCAGGATTTCAGAACAAACATAAATGCAATATGGTATGAGACAAACAATGAATGAATGAATCTAACTCTATGTATGCTGGTCTCTATTGGCAGACATGCTTTAAGTCATAGCACCGTACTTCTTTAGGAAGGTCTCAATCACTCATCATCAGTTGGTAATGGGTCCGGCATCCCTCGGGACATTCCATGGCTGGGGGTATAGGTCACCACTCTCTCACATCACCATTGGTCTAAGTAACGGCGCATGTCAGGGTAAAGCCTAGCCAAATGCAAGTCTTCTACTTAGTTACATCAAGTCAGATCCAGATACGTCCATTCCTCGTCCCTGACGATCCTTTCCGGTATCCTTCACACTAGAGTCCTCATAGTCCCTGACTACGGACTCATCAACCCTACTGGTCATCCACATATGGTAAACGGGAAGCTCTCACATCCTCTCACGGGTTGGTTACCGGTCTTAAGCGCCCGTGAGCCCAAGTCTATCCATATGCAACCCTACCAATAAATGGCCCCCACAATGTGATTCCTGTCCTCTCACGGGTTGGTTACCGGTCTTGAGCGCCCATGAATCCCCATTGCTACCACGGGTCGTTCGGTCTCAATACCCCTCCGATTAGGGTCTGACATAACGGGACATCCTAGCCAAACACTACTAGACAATCCTAGATATGTCATCCAACAGTTTAGGAAGGTGTCCAGAGGGCATCTCCGGAAACATCCCATAATATTCCCGTAGTAGTCCAAGGACAGAAGTGTCAAAAGGACACCTCTCCTTTCCAAACCATACTTAAGCATACACATGCATCAATTCATATCATCACATATATGGTAACTTCATATATGGAAAGGAATCAATAATTACAATCAACTTGTATATAATTGGTAAGTAAATCATACATGAATCAATTAATCATAAACAAGTAATGCTACTGTAATCAAGGTTATGCAACAGTAGTATATCATTGTAAGAATCTGATTAAGGAAACAAATCAATGATATTCAAATATAGAAACTAGATTCATGCTATCTATGTAATTAAGGAAATAACCATCCTTACCTTTTATAACTTGCAAAGGAATCCTAAGAAATCAAGTAAGATCTTGACAAACTTGAGAAGAAGGTCCTAAACAAGTGTATACAACATATTAGGAAAGATCCCTAACAGAAAAGATACCAAAACATCCAACACAGACCAATTCTGGAGTTGCTGTACTCATTGGTCGAGTGGATTGGTCGACTGGTCCAATTGACCAATCAGTCGACCAATGCAGACATAAGCCTAAAAAAACAGAGTTTTAAGATATAAAATCCGAATTTGGTGGTTCAAAAGGGTACTAATCAAGGGGTAAACTAGATTAGTAGTATCCTAACATATAGGGGGTCTCAAAACACTAATCAAATCAAGTCATCAAGATCCAAATTAGGAAACAAAAAGTTACCATAATTAGATCAATCATGGATCTTGAAGAATTCAAGATAGAAATCAAAGACAAGAACAATAGGAGAATGGATCATTGCTTCAGGTAAGGGTATCATGAAAAGCATACTTAGATCTTCAAGAAAATAGACCTAAGAGCATAAATCTAAATAAGGAAACAAAACCTACCATATATGTAACTATCATGATTCATGAAGAAAACATGGTATGGTAGAAGAGAAACAACTAGAGATTGATAGATCATGGATCATGAAAAGAAAACACAGCAATTGACTACTAACATGATCAATATAGAAGATCCAAGGAGATTAGAATTCAAATCAAAAGTTAAACGAAGACTAGATCATGATTTGATCATGATTCCTTCAAAAGCTTGCAATGATCATGGTTAAGATCATTGTTTTAGCCATTAATCCTTAGGAAGATCATGAGAGACAAGTCCAAAGATGTTTGCAACAGAGAATGCAGCATCTCCCCTACTGTCTCAACTCAAAAAGGAAAGAAAAACAGAGATGGAGGAGAAGAAGAGAGTGTAGACATACCTTTGATGCAAAAGGAAGAGTTTTGACGAAGATCCGTCAAGAAAATCACCAAGGATGCAAGGGAGATGACTTGCAGAGGTCTTTGGTTCGTTCCAAAGAGTTTGGAGGCAGCAAATACGAAGTAGACTCGAGATTGGATTTAAATAGAGCAAGCAAGACCTAATTGCCAAAGACAGCACCCATTGGTCGAGATGGTCGAGGTCCATCGACCAATCGACCGACCAATGCAGACAACAATTCCAAAACAGGGAATTGAAGGCCCAGATCAAATCCAATCCTAAAGGGGTTTTGCACACATATCAAGTGACTTACCTAATAGGTAGAAATGCCTTCAAACCATGATAGAGAGCACTCCAAGTCCATCAACTAATCCGATCTTCATCAAGATTCAGTTTCCATAAATAGAACTTCATCATCAACTCTCATGGATTCAAAGCCAGACAACAAGTCCTCCACTGGGATGGCCCAAAGCTGACTTCTTACTTTACTTCGGGTCACTGGACCTACAAATAACAAGGTTTCCGGGTCAAGGTTAGGGCTGGGTTTTACACCGAATCATGATCATCAATCAGAATGGTCCATAAGTCTCTTCTACCACCGCTTCGGGTCTTCGGACCTAAATACAACAATGGATGCGGGTTAAGGTCAGGGTTAGAATAGGGCTGGATATTACATTCTCCCCCCCTTAAAAGAAATTTCGTCCTTGAAATTGAAAGCTTACCTGTGCTTCCAAAAAGATGAGGAAACTTCTCCTTCATGCCTTCTTCTTTCTCCCATGAAGCTTCTTCGGGGGTATGGTTCTTCCATCGAATCTTCACCAAAGGGATGGTGTGATTCCGCAACTGCTTATCCTTTCTATCTACGATCTCGGCTGGTCCTTCATCGTAAGAAAGATCGGCACTAAGTCCTTCGGGTGATTGCTGTAGTATGTGCTCCGGGTTCTCTATGTACTTTGGAAGCATTGAAACATGGAACACATTGTGAACTCCAGCAAGAGATGGAGGCAAGGCTAAGCGGTATGCTACAGGTCCAACCTTTTCCAAAATCTCAAAAGGTCCAATGAAGCGGGGGCTAAGCTTTCCTTTCACATTGAATCTCGTCACCCCTTTCATAGGTGATACTTTAAGGAAAACTTTCTCTCCGATTGGAAATTCTAAGTCGGTTCTTCTCTTGTCGGCATAAGATTTCTGTCTAGATTGAGTAGACTTGATCCTTTCCCTAATCATATCAACCATATCACTTGTAGCTTCTATCATCTATGGACCTAAGACTTTTCTTTCACCAGTCTCAGTCCAATACAAAGGCGTTCTACAAGTGTTACCATACAAAGCCTTAAATGGAGCCATGCCTATTGTTGCTTGATAACTGTTGTTATTGGCAAACTCAACTAAGGCTAAGTGTTCATCACAATTTCCACCCATGTCAACCACACAAGATCTAAGCATGTCTTCTAGTATATGAATTGTCCGCTCAGATTGTCCATCAGACTGTGGGTGATGAGCTGTACTCAGATTCAATTGGGTTCCCAAGGCTTTTTGCAAACCATTCCAAAACCTTGAGGTGAACCTAGGATCACGGTCAGAAACAATACTCACCGGCACTCTGTGTAGACGAACTACATTGTCCACATAAAGCCTAGCTAGCTTATCCAAGGTGTAAGTGATCTTCATAGGAATGAAATGGGCTGATTTGGTCAACCTATCAACAATCACCCACACAATGTCATTTCCTTTACTCGTCCGAGGCAAACTAGTCACGAAGTCCATTGAGATGTCTTCCCACTTCCAACTAGGAATAGGAAGGGGCTGAAGTAATCCAGATGGGGGTTGACGAATAGCTTTCACACGTTGGCAAGTTTCACACCTGGCAACGAAGTCTTCAACGTCCGCTTTCAATCCGTTCCACCAAAAATGTTCCCTTAAGTCCTTGTACATTTTGGTACTTCCAGGGTGTACTGTAAAGATGGACTGGTGTGCTTCTTTCAATATTTCCTTCTTGATTTCATCAACAGCAGGGACACAGAGTCTACCTCTAAACAATAAGGTACCATCCATAGATGTACTAAAAGCAGGGTCCATTTCTGAATTCAAGGCAATTTTATCAATCTTCTCTTTCAACTCTAGATCAGAACTTTGCAAAGCAACAATTTTATCTCTAAGGGAGGATCTTGCAGTCATGGCATAAAGAATACAATCCGAACCCTTAGGGACCACTTCCAAACCAAATCTTTCTATCGAGGACAACAAAGGCCGACTCAAAGCATTTAAATCCAATTCTTTTCTTTGACTCTTTCTACTAAGAGCATCCGCCACTACATTTGCTTTACCCGGGTGATACTGAATGTCACAATCATAGTCAGAGACCAATTCCAACCATCTTCTTTGTCTCATATTCAGCTCCTTCTGGGTGAAGAAGTATTTCAAACTTTTATGATCCGTAAAGATGGCGATCTTCTCACCGTATAGATAGTGTCTCCAAATTTTCAAAGAAAATACAACAGCTGCAAGCTCTAAGTCATGAGTGGGGTAGTTCCGCTCATAATCCTTTAGTTGCCGAGAGGCATAAGCCACTACCTTACCGTGTTGCATCAACACGCAACCCAAACCTATTTTAGATGCATCAGTGTAGACTGTCAATCCACCGGAACTATCAGGTATAGTCAAAACCAGAGCGCTTGTCAATCTAACTTTCAGCTCTTCGAAATTCTTCTCACAAGAATCGGTCCAAACAAACCTCTCTTCTTTTCTAGTTAGCTTAGTCATAGGGGCAGCCAACCTAGAAAAGTTTTCAATAAATCTCCGGTAGTATCCTGCCAATGCAAGGAAACTTCTTATCTCAGTCACGGTCTTCGGTCTTTCCCAATCAGTAACAGTTTGAACTTTCTCTGGGTCAACACGAATACCCTCGGCTGAAACAACATGGCCAAGAAACACTACACATGAGAGCCAAAAGTCACACTTGCTAAACTTAGCATAGAGTTTCTTTTCTCTCAACCTTTGCAATGTGAAGTTCAGGTGCTCCACATGCTCTTCTTCATTCTTTGAGTAAATCAAGATGTCATCAATGAAAACGATTACAAACTTATCGAGCACATCGTGAAATACTCGGTTCATGAGGTCCATGAACACGGTAGGGGCATTAGTTAAGCCGAAAGGCATCACTTTAAATTCATAATGTCCATACCTTGTTCTGAACGCTGTCTTAAAGATGTCACTTGACTTCAGTTTCAACTGGTGATATCCCGATCTCAAATCAATCTTTGAGAAGACAGCAGCACCCTTCAACTGGTAAAAAAGGTCATCAATTCGAGGCAAAGGGTATCTATTCTTGATTGTTAGCTTGTTCAATTCCCGGTAGTCAATGCACAGACGCATACTACCATCTTTCTTCTTTACAAACAAGACCGGAGCTCCCCAAGGCGATACACTTGGCTGCACGAACCTCTCTCTAAGAGTTCATTCAACTGAGTTTGCAACTCTTCGAGTTTGGTAGGTGCCATTCTGTAAGGGGCCTTGGATACAGGAGCCGCTCCAGGAATTAAGTCTATAGAAAACTCAACTTCCCTATCAGGAGACAAACCTGACAAGTCATCCTGGAAAACATCAGCAAACTCACTAACAACTCTGACTTCCTCAAGTCTCTTCTTCTCTTTGACCTTCCTTCCAGACGAAGCATCTTCCAATAAGGCATGGACTTGCATTAGAGTGGACAAGGTCTTCTTGCTAAATCTTCCCTTCTCTCCTTGAAATTCGAAAACCGAATTCTCTTCTACACGGAACTGGATCTTCTTCGAGGAGCATAAGATCACGGCATTGTAGAAGGTCAACCAGTCGATTCCCAAGATTACATCAAAATCTCTCATGTCAAACAATACAAGATTTGCCTTCGAATTCTTGCCACAAATCAAAACAGAACAATCTTCTAGCACTTTATCTAGTTTAACAGCAGACCCAACAGGGGTACAAATAGATAAATAACTAGATAAACATCGAGGTGTCAAGTTAGTCTTCAAGGCAAAAGCAGATGATATGAATGAATGTGATGCACCCGTATCAAATAATACAAATGCGGGAAGAGAAGCAACTAACAGAGTACCTGTGACAACATCGTGGCAGGGATCTTGCTCGACACCAGATATGCTAAACACTCTGCCAAAGGGAGGGGCAGAAGTAGTAGCAGGAGTGCTCTTCACGACACGAGCTTGAGGTTGCATTGACTTCTTGGGGCAGAAATGAACATAATGGCCTATTTGCTTGCAGAGGAAGCAAGTGGAGTCTCTCGGTCCAATAGGAGATGCAGCAGGGGGAGGTCTCTGATATGGTGGCCTAGGATTCACCATCCTAGGTCTAGGAGGATAAGTAGCTCCCTGAGGTCTGACTCCACCGGACTGACCATGATAGCTCACAGGAAGAGAATTAGGATTCTAGCCAAAATTTCTCGGTTGAAAGGCGGGAGCAGGGTAAGGAGCAGGTCTAGCAAAACGCCGATCAGTGCGGTCTACAAAGCCAGGGGGTTTAGATTGCCAGGGTTTCTGAACTCGAGCATTTTCCTTCTCATTTTCTTCAAGCTTCTTCGAGTTTTGGACCACTTGAGCATATCCTTCAAGAGGCAAGACAGTTAGGTATGCCTTGATAGAAGGCCGCAAACCCTTGAAAAACTTCTTCGCTTTGGCTTCATCAGACTTAAAGGATTTGGGGGCGAAGAAAAAGAGTTCTTCAAATTTTTGCTGATACTCAAGCACAGACAAGGTACCCTGTACTAAGGCCATGAACTCGGCCTCCTTAGCATCTTTTATAGCTTCCGGAAAGTAGTTCTTGCAAAAAGCTTCCTTAAACATCTCCCAGGTAACAACACTAGCATTCAATGTCTTAAGGATAGGCCTAGTGGAAGCCCACCATGCATCAGCTTCTTGATGAAGCTTTTGCTCGGCAAACAACACTTTTTGAGCATCAGAACATTGCAAATGTCTGAAGGCCTTCTCCAATTCTCGAAGCCACTTGTTCGGAAAGAGGGTGTCCTTTGTCACACCAGTAAAAGAAGGTACTTGTAACTTTAAGAAACTTTCCATCAAACGGGTGTGGGGTGTCCTGGTGAATCTTTCCACAAGAGGGGCTGCGGCTTCAGAAGTTCCAACTCCGGCACGGCTCTCATTGTAAGAACCCCCCTTGCCCCCCCCCCCCGATCCACTGTTGTATTTAGGTCCGAAGACCCGAAGCGGTGGTAGAAGAGACTTATGGACCATGCTGATTGATGATCATGATTCGGAGACCGAGCCTATGGACATTGATGATGATACCCCATGCTTAAATGCATTGTCAGTGTTTAAGGAAAGTCTGCGCATCGGAGAAGATTAATCTAGTTGATGTACCTAATGACCTCCTGTGCACAATCCAAAGGTATTCCCCAAAACTAGACTTCTTAATTGAATTGTGGAAGAAAACCTCACTCAAATTGACCTTGTATAGCCTTTCAAATCCCTACTTGAAGTTGCTGAACTAAACCTGTTTTTCTGCTGAGAAACATTTTGGTCGATCCTTTTGGTCGATGCCATCGACCAAAACCATCGACCAAAGCTTCCCAGTCTGCCAAGTTAATGATTCCATGGAATATTCCCATTCTATTTATTATAACCTCGAGCCTTGAGCCCTATTGCAATCATTTTCTCTCCTGAAATCGTGGGGAGAGCTTCCCAAGGCATCTCCTTGGCTAATGTGAAGGGCACCTCATCAAAAACTCATTGTTTACTATTGATTCTTGTCTACATCTTCCACACCAAGGTATGAATCACCATTCCACTCTCTATCCTACCATTTTCTATTCTTTTCTATTCCCATCTTCCTGGTGAGACATTGGAAATGGTGCTGCAACCTTGCAACCACCACTCCAAGTGTCTACACATGATTAGCCTATGATCTTCTTAACCATCCATTGATGCTATGCCTCCATCTCATGCCTAGCATATGTATTCCTTAAATTTTCTATTAACATCATGCCGTTTTATACCAAATTGAGTTATAGGACATGCTATGTTCATGTTTTTCACTACTATATGATTCCAACCGAAATTCTATTAGTTCCCCTAGCTATTACATGCCATTTCCATGTCAATGCAATCAATCCCAACTCATGCCATGATGTTTGTCACTTGAACTTGTTAGCTCAATTTGGGGCTTTTTGTTTGGACCATTGGATTGGGTAAATTTCTTGACTTATAGTGTCCTACTACTGTTGTTAAGTATTCATCCAAGTTTCAGATTGATCCGAACACCGGAAAACCAATTTCGGATGAAAACCCCCAAAATCCATTATTCTGTCCCGAAGGAAATTTTGGTCGATCTTTTTGGTCGATACCATCGACCAAAAACATCGACCAAAGTTGTTGCTGACAGTAACCTTGGCTAGTTTTGATCCAATTAATATCCAATCTTCCCAATGTCTTCTCTAACTCATTATTGATGTTTGTTTAGGGCCTTAACAATTCTTTTGGACTATTTCTTGGTATTCTCAATTCATCATCAATTCAACCCAAGGTAAGGATGGTTATCTCCATAAACATATAGACCACCAACTTATGATTTATGTTCTTGTTTATGAATAGAATCTCTTGATTACTTTTAAATCTTTATAAGATTGTTATATATGTGTTAGAACAGTAGTGTTGAAATCTTCATACTCTTGTCATGTTACATTACTATTCTTGTTTACTTATGTCTATGATGATTCATTTCAATAACATGATTTAACTTTTATGATAAGATGTATTGGATGCATGAAAGATGATGAACTTGAATATGTGATTGTTTACGTACAACTTGGGATTGGGGAGTGTTCTATTGACACTTTTGTCCTTAGGCATCAGAGGGAATAGTATGGGATGTTCTCCGATGGTGCCTATCAACACTCTCCCGGGTTATTGGATGACATACATAGGACTGTCTAGTTGGTTGGCTAGGTTTATCCTTGTCGTGTCAGACCCGAATCGGAAGGGCATTGAGACCGAACAACCCGTGGTAGTGTATGGTTGGATGGGCGCTCTAGGCCGGTAACCTATCCGGTAGGGGACATAAGCCATACTACGGATACCCGAAAGGGGCCATTTATTGGTAGGGTTGCAAATGGCTAGACTTGGGCTCACGGGCGCTCAAGACCGGTAACCAATCCGTGAGAGGACGTGAGAGCTTCCCTTTTACTATTTGTGGATGACCAATAGGGTTGATGAGTCCGAAATCCGGGATTTCGCTGACTCTAGTGTGAAGGATACCAGAAAGGATCCCCAGGGGCGAGGAATGGACGTATCTGGATCTGACTTGACCGACTGAGTAGATGACTTGCATTGGGCTAGGCTTTACTTTGACATGCGCCAGTACTTATACCAAACGGTGATGTGAGAGAGCAGTGACCTATTCCCTTACCATGGTTTTTGAGATGACTTTATCGAACTTCCCTAGCAGACCCAAGATATCTTGTATGATTGAGGGGGAGTGACTGACCACCCAAAGAAGTATGGTGCTATGACTTAAAGCATGTCTACCCTAGAGACTAGCATTCATAGAGTTAGAATCATACTGCATTATGTATGTTCTGTATGTGTATGATTTCTAATTATGGAATAACTACCTTGTTGAGTTCTTCAAACTCATTGCTTTTGTACAAATGTTTTTAGATTATCTTACAGGTACCGAAGACTATGATGGCACCCCCTTCGAGACGGACTATGACTCCGCATGCTATCCTTCGGGTAGTGGCATCTGTGAAGATCCGAGTGTTGGTGCCGAGGAGGATTACTATTCGCACCAGGGTTAGCCCCATGGTTGTGCGGGAGTGGCAAAGCTGGGTTTACTTCATCTGTACCATTGAGGAGACTGTTATTAGACTAGAGGAAACCCTAGCTTAGTGCCCCATTTCCCTGGTGTATTTTTGGAGTATTTGGGCCTGTAATTAACTTGTTGGATTTATTTTTCAGATACTTGAACATGTAATTAACTTTATCACTCTTCTTTTCCGCTACTCTGAGAGGGTGGTTATCATACCTTCTCTCACCTTTATGACTATGTTCACACTTTGATATTATCTGTCTTCCGCACTCTGATTTATTTAATCTTACCTTATTCATGATACTTAGTATTAGTTGTTTTTACCTTGATTATCATTGTTCATGATTATGTCATTGTGTATGTGGGAGGCATGGACCTACGAATCTTGATCCTTGGACTGTGGATCACATTCCGGGGATCCAAAGGGGGGGGGGGGGGGGGGGGGGGGGGGGGGGGGGGGGGGGGGGGGGGGGGGCGCGGGGGGGAGGAAGGGTGGTTGGTGGTTTTTGGGGTGGGGGGGTGGTTTTTTTAAATTTTTTTCCAGGCCAAAGGGGGGGGGGGGGGGGGGGGGTGGTTTGGGGGGGGCCTTTTTAAAAAATTTTTTTTTGGTTTGGGTGGGGGGGGTTTGTTTTGCTAGGTATGTTATAGAATATGTGTTTAAAGTTTCATTTGATTCCGAGTAGTGGAAGACCCTCAAATCCCTATCTTTGGCTTTGCTGTCAGCCTGGGTCGAGTGCTTGGGTCGATTGGGCCATGCTACCCAGCCAATCGACCCAGAGATGCTGAACTCAAACAGAATCTTCTGTTTTGAGTATCTTGCTATATATACCCCATGACTTCGTGATTTTAGTATCCCTAGCCTCCATAACACTTAGAGAATGAAGGGAAACCATCTCCAAGCCTCCAAGAGTGAAGAAGAAGACCTAATCTTGCAATCTTGCAAACTCTCCTCTTGTTCTTCAATTAAAGGTTAGTAATCAATCTTTTGTATTATTGATTCATTGTTTCTATGATCACTCTCATCTTTGAACTTAGATTATGATGAAGATGCTGCAACCTTGTAGTCATATATTTACAATCTCCTTTCATTCCCTTGTGCTATGATCATCTCATTCATTCTTAACATGATTCTTATGATTTCTTCTTAAACTATGATTATATTCCTATTTTGATTTGTTCTAGCATTATAGATACTTCTCTATGATAATTCATACCTCTGATCTACTGTGTTCTTGTACTAGAATGAGATCTAATCATCTCTAGTTCATCTCTTTCATTCATAGCATGTTTCCAATGAAAACTATGATTTTTACCAAAATAGAAACTATGATTCTAAATTAGTAAGTAATGTTTTAATGGTGGTTTGATGTCTAAATTATGCTTTTTAGTCTTAGACTACTGTGTTAGACATTCTCTCCAAGTTTCGTCGCATTCCGGTTTGTGTAGCATAGGTTTCGGATCAAGATTCCCTTTTTATTTCTGGATTTGCTCTTGGGCGGATTGCCCGGGTCGATCGGAGCACTCAACCCACCAATCAACCCGCAAGAAGCAGAATAACTGCTTTTCTTCGTCCGATTCGATTCGATTCATGCTTATTCTTTTAGGACTACTTCCTAATGATTATGTGATGCTATTCTAGGGTTTATTTGCTAACTTTGGATTCACCCCCTGGCCCGCCCGAAAAAAAACAAAAAAATTTAAGTGAAGGGAAGGGTTGTTACCATATTAACATAGATTGCATAGATTTAGTTTCGAAATTGGGAACTATTTAGATTTGCTACTGATATGTTAATTTCTATTATGATATGAATGTTGCAAGTACATTAGGATCTTATTTCCTTATTTACTTTATGTACTTGATTATGTATGAATACTTACTCATGTATGTTTCTTATTTATTTAATCTGTCTTATTATACTCTTTCATATGATGAGATATCTGTCGTGGATGATATGATTGAATTATGATTGTGATTGTTTAGGTATGATTTGGGATTGGGGAATGTCCTTTTGACATTTCTGTCCTTGGACCTCATTGGGGAGGAAACCCAGCCAACGACCCGAACCGAGAGGCCGAGACCAGAAGGAAGCGCGGCCACCGAGAGGACGCCGGCGAACCAGAAAGGAGATGAGGCAAGGAACCGAACCGAGAAGACGAAGGAGGACGGAGGCCCACGGGAAGGCACACCAAGGAAGCACGACGGGCAAAACCCAGGAGGAGACGGACCCAACCCGGGCGCGCAGGCGCGAGGCGGGGCCGACCAACCACCGACCAAGAGGCGGAAAGGGCGCCAAAGCCAACCGAGTCCACCGAGCGCCCCAAACCCCGGAACGAACCAAAGACCCGCAGCACCCGCACCGGGACGACGGACTCGCGAAACCCGCACAAAGGAGCACCCCCCCCCACGCCCGAGGAGACGGAAGAGAGCGCACCGGCAAACACCCGAACAGCCAGACACCAAGGAGAGGCAGAACAAGACAACCAGACAGCAAGCGAAGGAACAGACAACCAGACTAACGAAAACCAACGAAGACCGGACGGACAGTTAGTAGAAACGGCCCAGACCAAACAAGACAGGCCCACCAACAGTGCCAGAGCAGGAGACAAAGGAGGACAAGAAGCCAAGCCACCAGAAGACAGAGCAGAACCACGAAAGCAAGACACCCAGCGCGACAAAACAAGACAGAGAAAAGGAACGCAAGGACGAACGAGGAAGGGAGGTCCCCAAGCAGAAACACGAGAGCACCCCGAAGACCCGAACCACCAAAGGAAACAAAACAAGGGGAGGGGAGGGAGGACAGACCAACACGACCAAGAGCGAAGGGAGGGAGGGACGAGGGACCAAAGGAAACGAGGACCAAGGGAGACACGACAGGACGGAGAAAAGGAAGGAGGACAAACAAGAAGCAGAAAGAAGAAACAAGAAGACAAAAGACACAAGAAACAGGAAAGAAGAGAACACAAAAAGACAGAGAACACCAAGAACAAGGAGAAAGACCAAAGAAGACCAAAGGAGAAGAGAGAGGAGAAGAGGGGAAAGGAGAGGGCGAAGCGGACACACGGGAAAAGGGAGCGGAGAGGGAACCAACGGGAGACAAAGGGAGAGGGGCAGGAGGAGGACAACGGAGGGGAGAGGAAGAGGGAGCAAGGGGAAGGGGAAGACGGAAAACCGGAGAGGCGGAAGGGGGAAGGAGGGGAAGGGACGGGAGGGGAAGGGAAACGGGGGGAGAGCGACAAGGGAACAAGGGGAGAGCGAGCGGGGGGAAGGAAGGAAGGGAAGGACGGAAAGGAGGACGAGGAAGGAGAGGGAGAGAAAAGGAGACGAGGGGACGAAGGGAACAAGGGGGAGAGGGGAGGGGGGGGAGGACCACGGAGGGGAAAGAGAGAAAGAAAGGGGGGGAGGGAAAAGAGGGGGAGAAAAGGAGAGACCAGAGGAGAGAGGGGAGGGGAGGAGGGGCGGGGAAGGGGAAGGGGGGGGAGGGGGGGAAGGGGGGGGAGGGGGGGCGGCCAGAAAAGGGAGGAAGCGGGGGGGGGGGGGGGGGGGGGGGTGGAGGGGTGCAGTGTGTTGGGGGGTGCCCGCGGGGGGGCACGGGGGGAGGGCGGCGGGGGGGCAAGTAGTATGGGATATTTCCAATGTTGCCCTTTGACACTTTCCCGGATTATTGGTTTTCATACCTAGGACTTGTCTAGCAGTGTTTGGCTAGGTTATACCCCTGTTATATCAGACCCGATTCGGAAGGGTAGTGAGACCGAACGACCCGTGGTAGCAATGGGGATTCATGGGTGCTCAAGACCGGTGAGTTATATCCGTGAGGGGACATGAATCACATTGTGGGGACCATTTATGGGTAGAGTTGCATATGGATAGACTTGGGCTCATGGGCGTTCAAGACCGGTAACCAACCCATGAGAGGACATGAGAGCTTCCCGTTTACTATATGTGGATGACCTATAGGGTTGATGAGTCCGTATTTGAGAGAGTCGGATACGCTGACTCTAGTGTGAAGGATACCGGAAAGGATCCCGAGAGGGGAGGAATGGACGTATCTGGATCTGAGTTGATGTAACTAAGTAGAAGACTTGCATTGGGCTAGGCTTTACCTTGACATGAGCCAATACTTAGACCAAACGGTGATGTAAGAGAGAGGTGACTTAACCCCTAGCCATGGATTGTCCGAGATGGATGAAGGACCCACTACCAACCGGCGTTTTGAGATGAGATCTACCCAAAGAAGTATGGTGCTATGACTTAAAGCATGTCTGCCTATAGAGACCAGCATACATAGAGTTAGACTCATACATGCATTGTTGTCTCATATCATATCACTTTATCTTTGTTGTGATACTATGTTATTTATGCTATTATGGAATAACTTGCCTTGCTGAGTTTCTTTTGAAACTCACTCCTTTTTGTACAATATCTTTTGCTAGACTATTCTACAGGTTTTGATGGCTATGAAGCGCAATATGAGGAAGTGCAAGATGAAGAAGCGTACCATACGCAAAGTGTTGGCGATTACGAAGATTACTGTGAGGATCCCTCGAGTGGTCTCTCTTGTTACTAGGATTAGCCCTACTGTGGAGTGGGAGCGTCTGAGCGTAATCGATGAAGTCTATGTTTATGAGGACATCCTTTATAAAGTAGAAAAGACTCTAGTTTAGTTAGTTAGATTATATCTTTCTTTCTTGTCTTTAGAATCGGTTGTAATCCCATTTGATTTTCGAACTACATTCCGCTGTACTCGTGGAGTGAGATTCCGCCTCACTCTACTTTTGATTTATATATCTATTGGTATCTTTTCCGCACTCTGATGATTATCTCGTTACTTAACTATGATTCATTTGAATAATATTGTTAACATTGATTTAGTCTTGTTCTTGATTATATTGTTGTGAATGTGGGAGGTTGATTTTACTAACTACTGGATCTTGTGGACTGTGGATCACACACTCAGGTATGCTAGATAGGGTACCGGCTGGGTGGATGTGACAGCTATCATTCTGTGTCTGCTGATCAAAGCCCCCAGCAGGGGTTTCCTCATTTCCGTTGCTGCCGGATCCGACGAAACGGTTTCTAAGTAAGACCATTCTGCAAGAATCAAAGATCAGGATACCAAGATTTCAATTCTGACAAATACAACTTGATCAACGAATAGGATAACCAAATCATGGTTAGAATCATCAGTATAGCAATCAAATAAATCAATATTGCTCAAAATCCAAAGGAGTTAAGTCAAAAATCAGAAATTCTCAAAAACAGCCCAAAGCAGAAAATTGACCAACTTTGGTCGATTGCATCAACCAAAATGATCAACCAAAAATTTTTTGCGCAAAAAATCAGATTTAAAGGGCCCACTTCTCATTTCATTTTCATTTCTCACTCAACCATTTCGAGTTTGGCTCTGGGGAAAACGATTTTCTAGGGTTTTCAAAGGTGCTAGGACTTGATTCAAGGCTTCAACCATTCTTGAAAGTCTCATTTGATCATCAACACAAGTAGGTTCTCCTTCTCTTTCTCTTTTCTTGAAAATTTCATTTACCATAGATGTGTTATCCAACAAAACTGAATAATACATGTTGCTAATGGTTAGAATCATGCATGTAAGTGATTAGGAACATGTTTCCATAATTTTTCAAGTAAATCTAAGTTCCAAACATAAGATTGCATTCATTTTGGTTATCATAACACTATTCATTTCACAAAAACCCAACTTTACAAAAACTTGTCTCATTTTCAAACCAAAATGAATTTTAACATGAAATAAATTTCTACAATACTGATTTACTATGGGGAAGGTGTTCCCACTCTCCATTCGGTCAAATTTCAAAATTTTCAAAAATCACAAATGCAAGCCAAAGGAGGGATTTTCTCTCTCTTACTTGCTGAATTTTCACTTTGAATATGCCAAAAAGATGAATTTTCACCAAATGAAGTATTCTAGCATGCTGGTACGGGTATTATGCATATGTTAGAATAATCAAATCAAAATTTTACCAAGGTTGAAATTTTCTGAAAATTTACAAAAATGCCCTTTATCTAACAATCATACACTGGGACTAATCCAAATGAGTTTCTTTCTTTGTTTCAACAGATTCACTATACCTAGAGGAGGGAGACGAGTGGATAGAGGTCGAGGACTTGTTCCCCGGGCAGAGGTTACAGACGAGGAGCATTTTACTACTCCTATGGCTGAGTTTTTACATGAGCACTATTTCCATGATATACCGATCGAGCATGGACGATTGGTTGATGTGGATGATTTAGAGGTGTTTCGCATTCGAGAGAGATTGGAGGCTATGGATTGGCTTCACTTATACACCACGGCACAACCAGTCTATCCAGTTCTTGTCAGGTACTTTTATAGTAACCTGACTTACCGTATAGAGGATGATCCACGGGATGGTTCTAGGATTGTCATGGATTCTATGGTCGGAGGCAGGGAGATCAGTTTCACCACTAGGACACTGGCTCACATCTTAGATGTCCCGATTGTACGAGATTCCCATTGGTGGATTCCCGCTGGTACAGACATCACTGATGTTCTTCTTCCCTATGAGGTATACGAGGTATGCATGACTCTATGGGATGACATTAACTGCTATACGCCCCGGTGTGGTACCGCGATGCGTCCTTCAGCTCGGGTTATCGCTCGCATCATCGGGCGAAACATCCTTCAGAAGGTAGGGCACCATAGCAAGGTGTCGGCGATGGAGGCACTGGTTATCTATAGCATGTATACTGGAGTGCAGATCGATTTAGCATACATCATGCTGAATGTTATGATTGATCGGATTGAGTTTCCTGGGGATAGGAACTTCGCTTTCGGTCGACTCTTGACTCGTGTTTTTGAGCACTTTGATGTGGACTTGGAGCATACACCCATGATTCAGGGTCGAGACTTAGGTGAGAACATCGACTCATGGTTGATCAGGAAGATGGGGCTCTATGATGCCGTCAGATCAGAGGGTGAGGATGACATCGATGATGTATCAGGGAATGATAGTACTGATGATGATGATGATGATGATGATGATGATGATGATGATGATGATGATGAGCATTGTGAGGATGATGAGCATTGTGAGGATGATGATCAGGGTCATGATGAGGCTCCGAGACATGAGGAGGTTCCCACTCCACGATTCACTGAGGTCGGAGGTCCATCTCACACGACTTCTAAGGCTCCAGATGTGGCTTCCCATCAGTCGTCTATTTACCCTATTCTTGAGAGAATCGAGGCTCGACAGGAGAGGATAGAATTACACATGTGCACCCTTGGTGAGAGGTTTGCACGACTGGAGGAGGAGTTCAGATCTAGGAGGGGTCAGACAGATCGTCGGAGTCGATCATCTATATAGATAGTACTAGGAATTTCCTTTTATGCTATCTTGGATGTATTTCTTTTTCAGACTTGTAAAATTCTCCTGTGAGGTTAATGAAGATCAGTTACTTTGTTTATATTATTGTGTCTTATTCATGAATCAAATTATGCTTCAATATTTTGGTTTCTAATCCAGGTTATCTATTATTCAGTTTTAAGAGTACTGGAGTCACTTTTGGATCTGTGACTCGGAATATTCCGTCACCATTTCTGTGGTCGGGGTTTCACTTGATCTTGGGCTCTGATACCAATCTATCACATCCACCCAGCCGGTACCCCATTTGGAATACCCGGGAATGTGATCCACAGTCCAAGGATCAAGATTCGTAGGTCCATGCCTCCCACATACACAATGACATAATCATGAACAATGATAATCAAGGTAAAAACAATTAATACTAAGTATCATGAATAAGGTAAGATTAAATACATCAGAGTGCGGAAGACAGACAATATCAAAATGTGAACATAGTCATAAAGGTGAGAGAAGGTATGATAACCACTTTCTCAGAGCAGCGGAAAAGAAGTGTGATAAAGTTAATTACATGTCCAAGTATTTAAAGATAATCCAAAAACAAGTTAATTACAGGCCCAAATACTCCATAAATACACCAGGGAATGGGGCACTAAGCTAGGGTTTCCTCTACTCTAATAATAGTCTCCTCAATGGTACGGATGAAGTAAACCCATCTTTGCCGCTCCCGCACAACCGTGGGGCTAACCTTGGTGTGAATAGTAATCCTCCTTGGCACCAACACTTGGATCTTCACAGACGCCACTACCCGAAGGGTAGTATGCGGAATCATAGTCCGTCTAGAAGGGGGTGCCATCTAATCTTCGGTACCTGTAGGATAATCTAAAAATATTTGTACAAAAGGAATGAGTTCGAAGAACTCAGCAAGGTAGTTATTCCATAATTAGAAATCATACACATACAGAACATACATAATGCAATGTGATATGGAACATATGATGCCGTATGATTCTAACTCTATGAATGCTAGTCTCTAGGGTAGACATGCTTTAAGTCATAGCACCATACTTCTTTGGGTGGCCAGTCACTCCCCCTCAATCATACAAGATATCTTGGGTCTGCCAGGGAAGTTCGATAAAGTCATCTCAAAAACCATAGTAAGGGAATAGGTCACCGCTCTCTCACATCACCGTTTGGTATAAGTACTGGCGCATGTCACAGTAAAGCCTAGCCCAATGCAAGTCATCTACTCAGTCGGTCAAGTCAGATCCAGATACGTCCATTCCTCGCCCCCGGCGATCCTTTCCGGTATCCTTCACACTAGAGTCAGCGAAATCCCGGATTTCGAACTCATCAACCCTATTGGTCATCCACAAATAGTAAACGGGAAGTTCTCACATCCTCTCACGGATTGGTTACCGGTCTTGAGCGCCCGTGAGCCCAAGTCTAGCCATTTGCAACCCTACCAATAAATGGCCCCTTCCGGGTATCCGTAGTATGGTTTATGTCCCCTACCGGATTGGTTACCGGCCTAGAGCGCCCGTCCAACCATACACTACCACGGGTTGTTCGGTCTCAATGCCCTTCCGATTCGGGTCTGACATGACAAGGATAAACCTAGCCAACCAACTAGACAGTCCTATGTATGTCATCCAATAACCCGGGAGAGTGTCGATAGGCACCATCGGAGAACATCCCATACTATTCCCTCCGATGCCTAAGGACAAAAGTGTCATTAGAACACTCCCCAATCCCAAGTTGTAAGTAAACAATCACATATTCAAGTTCATCATCTTTCATGCATCAATTACATCTTATCATAAAAGTTAAATCATGATATTGAAATGAATCATCATAGACATAAGTAAACAAGAATAGCAATGTAACATGACAAGAGTATAATGATTTCAACACTACTGTTCTAACACATATATAACAGTCTTATAAAGATTTAAAAGTAATCAAGAGGTTCTATTCATAAACAAGAACATCAATCATAAGTTGGTGATCTATATGTTTATGGAGATAACCATCCTTACCTTGGGTTAAATTGATGATGAATTGAGAATACCAAGAAATAGTCCAAAATAATTGTTAAGGCTCTAAACAAACATCAATAATAAGTTAGAGAAGAAATTGGGAAGATTGGATATTAATTGGATCAAAACTGGCCAAGGTTGCTGTCAGCAACAACTTTGGTCGATGTTTTTGGTCGATGATATCGACCAAAAGGATCGACCAAAATTTCCTTCGGTACAGAATAGTGGATTTTGGGGTTTTCATCCGAAATTGGTTTTCCGGTGTTCGGATCAATCTGAAACTTGGAGGAATGCTTAACAACAGTAGTAGGACACTATAAGTCAAGAAACTTACCCAATCCAATGGTCCAAACAAAAAGCCCCAAATTGAGCTAACAAGTTCAAGTGACAAACATCATGGCATGAGTTGGGATTGATTGCATTGACATGGAAATGGCATGTAGTAGCTAGGGGAACTAATAGAATTTTGATTGGAATCATATAGTAGTGATAAACATGAACATAGCATGCCCTATAACTCAGTTTGGTAAAAAATGACATGATGTTAATAGAAAAATTAAGGAATACATATGCTAGGCATGAGATGGAGGCATAGCATCAATGGATGGCTAAGAAGATCATAGGTTAATCATGTGTAGACACTTGGAGTGGTGGTTGCAAGGTTGCAGCACCATTTCCAATGTCTCACCAGCAAGATAGGAATAGAAAAGAATAGAAAATGGTAGGATAGAGAGTGGAATGGTGATTCATACCTTGGTGTGGAAGATGTAGACAAGAATCAATAGTAAACAATGAGTTTTTGATGAGGTGCCCTTCACATTAGCCAAGGAGTTGCTTTGGGAAGCACTCCCCACGATTTCAGGTGAGAAAATGATTGCAATAGGGCTCAAGGCTCGGGGTTATAATAAATAGAATGGGAATATTCCATGGAATCATTAACTTGGCAGACTGGGAAACTTAGGTCGATGGTTTATGTCGATAGCATCGACCAAAAGGATTGACCAAAATATTTCTCAGCAGAAAAACAGGTTTAGTTTAGCAACTTCAAGTAGGGATTTGAAAGGCTATACAAGGTCAATTTGAGTGAGGTTTTCTTCCACAATTCAATCAAGAAGTCTAGTTTCCGGGAATACTTTCGGATTGTGCACAGGAGGTCATTAGGTACATCAACTAGATTAATCTTCTCCGATGCACAAACTTTCCTTAAACACTGACAATGCATTTAAGCAAGGGGTATCATCATCAATGTCCATAGGCTCGGTCTCCGAATCATGATCATCAATCAGAATGGTCCATAAGTCTCTTCTACCACCGCTTCGGGTCTTCGGACCTAAATACAACAGTGGATCCGGGTTAGGGTCAAGGTTAGAATAGGGCTGGATATTACAGAGGGAACTTCGTGTTTTTCACTCACAAATCAGTTCTAATCCTCTGGAGAACGTAGGAAGAACCCTAGAACCTTGCCTTTAAAGCCAAGGAAGATCCTCGAGCATTCGTTCGAGTTTCTTCGTCAATTCTTCTTCTAAAAGGTTAGTAATTGATTCGTTTCTTCTTTGATTTATTCTTTCTTCTATACTTCTGATCTTCTGATTATGAGAAGGGTATTACATTACTGTAATGGCCTCTGCTTTGTTTCTCCTAGCCATAGAGTGAATCCCCAATTCACTCTATATTCTTGAACCTCATACGTAGTACGAGACCGTATAACCTTGCACAAGGCTTAGGTTTATCCCTAACACTCGCCAGATCTTATACCAATGATGATGTGTGAGAGTGGTGATCTAATCCCCAACCATGGTTTGATAAGACTTTACCCAATAGTCGCGGAGAACCCAACAGACGTGCTTTAGTGCCGTGAGGAAAAAGTGATGAGACCGCCCAAAGGAGACTTGTGTATGACTCAATGCATGTCTACTTTAGAGATTACATTATAGAGTTAGGAACGTCATATCATCACCATGCATTTGTTTATTTTTATTATTAAATACATGATTCTCTTATGAATTATGATATGGAAATTGGATGAATATATGATGTGAATGTTAGTTACCTCACTGAGTTCTATGAACTCATTCCTATATTTTGTTTGTTTCTTTAGACTGCTTTAAAGGTTATGAGGACCCCTCCTACGTTGAGGATCCTTTGATGAATGGTCACCAAGAGGGCGTAGTCGGAGAAGTGGAAGCATATGACGCTTCGTGTTCATGCCAGGACTGCTCTCATGGAGTTTCTTTCCCTTAGAGTTTCTATATTGATTTTTCTCTGCAACATTAAACATTCTTTCTTTTCTTAGAACTCTGGTGTTTAGTTTTGGTTGGAGGTTTTGGATATTGTAATCTTTTCTTTTTTTTTCTTGATAATTAAATACTTGAACTTGTTTATTTTCTTTTCCATTTAATTGTAGTTTATCATGTATTCTATGGAATTGTCATTGAACCTAGATCTTGCGGTGTATCACCCCCATGGGTATTCGGGTATGACCGGATTTGGGTGGGTGGGGTTTTGACGAAGGTGGTATCAGAACCTAGGTTCATACAAGTCCTAACTTTATATGATACAGTAGAGGCATCCTGAGTCATCGATCCATAAATGACTCTACTAAATAGAGGTGAATAATAGACTCAACATGAACTTAGGAAAAATTTGATTTTTAACAGTTGCATAATGAATCCAATTTAAATAAGATACAATAAGTATGAAACACAAAGTCACATATGTTATTAATTTAATGAAAGCATAAAGCACAATAGCTATATGAAATATCAAAACTCATAACTAATAAAATTCTTAGAGTCAAAATATTACAAACCCTATATCAAGTGAAAGAGCGTGGACAAACTCATATAATAAAAATATATTCGAAACATAAATTGTCACATCCACCCGCCGGTACCCTATTTGGCATACCTGAATGTGTGATCCGCAACCCCAAAGATCAATATCGAGGAAATCAACCTCCCACATTTGCAATAATATAATCAAGAACAAGATAAAATCAATGTTTAACTATTATAAAAGAATAATCAAGATAAGGTTCAAAGAGAATATACAATATAATCAGAGTGCGAAAAATGATACCAATAGAATAATCAAATGTAGAGTGTAGCGGAAAATCACTCTACAACAGCAGCGAAAATGTAGATCAAAACTAAAGAAGATTACAACCGATTCCCAAAAATGGAAAGAAAGAGGTAAACTAAATCTAAACTAATGTTTCTTCAAACTTAAAAAGAATACTTTTAAAAGTAAAGGTCTCTCTATCCAAGTATCGTTGTACGAGCACATGAGTACGACTAATCTTGATATGCTTCTCCATCACCTTGGTAGTCTTCATAGTCGTAGTCACAGTAGCTAGCACCTTGGGTGTAGTATGAGTCATCCGGGGCAATCTCATATGCCATTCCGTCATAGTCATCAACAACTGTAGATAGGTCTAACAAAGTTGTTGCAAAAAGGAGTGAGTTCAAAAGAACTCAGCAAGGCAGTTCATTCCAAGAATAACACAATATAGCATGATAGCAAAACATAAAGGATGCAACATGTTATGAAATAGACATGCAAGTATGATTCTAACTCTATGTATGTGAAATCCAGCCCAAACCTAGCCAGTACACCCTATTTGTTTTAGGATAAAGAAAGGCTTGTTTGATGTTAGACCTTGATTCCAGTGTTATTATCTTTGAAAGCCTTAGGAGGTCATGTCCGACCTTTTCCTTAGGGTAGATCCATGTTCTGAAGTGATGAAAATTGTCATTGTGGGCCCTCTTTATGGAAGACATGGTGTTTGACCCAAAACCCATGGACATTGACGATGATGCCCCTTACTTGAGTACATTGTCAGTGTTTAGTGAAATTCTGAGCATCGACGAGGGTTGAATTAGTTGAAGTACCTAATGAACTCCCATGCGCAATCTGAAGGTATTTCCTAAAACTAGACTTCTTGATTGACTTATAGGAGAAAACCCCACTCAATTTGACCTCGTATAGCCCTCCGAATCTTTGTCCAAAGTTGCTGAACTATTGCTGATTTTCTGCTGAAACTTGTTTGGTCGATCCTCTTTGGTCGATCCCATCGACCAAGGAGCATCGACCAAGGCTTCCCAAATTCGAGTAAAAGATGCTTTTTGGAATATTCTCTCATCTATTTAAGCTAGCCTCATTTTTTGAACCCTATTACACTCATCTAAGCCATTGAGAATGAGAGTGGAGCTTCCCAAGGCACTCTTTTGGTATTTGTGAAGGATTCTTGCCCCCAATCATTGTCTCTCTTCTCTAATCATCATCTACAAGGTATGATTCATCACTCTCACTCTCTATTCTATTCTTTTCTATTCCTTTTCTTGCTGTTGCAACCTTGGAGTTGATGCTGCAACCTTGCAACCATCACTCCAAGTGTTCACTCTTGCTTAACCTATGATCCTCTCCCGTTTCCATTGATGCTATGCTCTCATTTCAAGCCTTGCATATGCATTCCTTTGATTCTCTTCTTAACTTCATACATTCTTGTTCTAAACTGAGGTATATAGTGTGCTATGTTTATGTTTATTGCTAGCATATGATTCAAACCCAATTCCTAGTAGTTCCCCTAGCTAATTCATTCATTTCCAATGCAAATGCATTTGATTTCAAGCCATGCTTTGATTCTTGTCTATAGAAATTAGTAGTACAATTTGGGGCTTTCTAATTAGACCTTTAGATTGTGTTAATTTCTTGATTTATAGTGTTCTTATACTGTTATTAATCATCCCTCCAAGTTCTGGATCGATCTAAGCCCCGGAAGACCGATTTCGGACCAAAATCCCCAAAATCCTATATGCAGCCCGAGACTATCTTGGTTGATCCCATCGACCAAGAGCATCGACCAAACATGCTGCTGAACTGTATCCTCTTCCGTTTTGACCCGTTCGACCTCTGATTTCCCCGATTTCTTCTCTAATCTTTCATTTATGTTTGTCTAGGGTCTTATTACCATCATTGGATCATTCTTGTGTAACATTTGGATCATCATCATCACATCATAAGGTAAGGACGATTATCACCATAAACACATAGGCTATGTGATTATGTCTTGATGTTCATAACTTAGTGAATATAGTTTCTTTATTATTTATGGACATCATAGGACTGTTGTACATGCTTTAGAACAATAATATTGTGTTTATATATATTCTTGTTATAATGATTAGTCATTCTTGTTACTTATATATATGATGAATTATTGCGATATTGACTTAACTTCTACTATGATGATGTATCATCTGCATATGGTATGATGGACTTGAGCATGTGATTGTTTAGGTATAATTTGGGATTGGGGAGTGTCCTATTGATGCTTCTGTCCTTAGGCATCGGAGGGAATAGTATAGGATGTTCTCCGAAGGTGCCCATCGACACTTTTCCGGATTATTGGAAGACATATATAGGGCTTGTCTAGTGGTGTTTGGCTAGGATGTCCCTGTCGTATCAGACCTAAATCGGAAGGGCATTGAGACCGAACGACCCGTGGTAGTGTATGGTTTGATGGGCGCTCAAGACCGGTAACCAACCTGTGAGAGGACATAAACCATACTACGGATACCCGAAAGGGGCCATTTATTGGTAGGGTTGCAAATGGCCAGACTTGGGCTCACGGGCGCTCGAAGATAGGTGGGTTATATCCGTGAGAGGATGTGAGAGCTTCCTGTCTACTATTTGTGGATGACCAATAGGGTTGGTGAGTCCGGTGGGTAATATCCGTGACTCTAGTGTGAAAGATACCGGAAAGGATTCCAGGATGGGAGGAATGGACGTATCTGGATCTGACATGATATGAATGAGTAGATGACTTGCATTGGGCTAGGCCTTACCTTGACATGCGCCAATACTTAGACCAAATGGTGATGTGAGAGAGCGGTGACCAAAACCCCAGCCATGGATTGTCCGAGAGGGATGCAGGACCCAATTCCCCCCCTGTGTTGAGTGACTGAGACTTACCTAAAGAAGTATGGTGCTATGACTTAAAGCATGTCTACCTTAGAGACTAGCATTCATAGAGTTAGAATCATACTTGCATCATGTGTTTCATATCATATTGCATCATGTTATGGTTTGTATCATATGGCTTATGTTTTATGGAATAATTGCCTTGTTGAGTTCTTTTGAACTCACTCTTTTTTGCAACATCTTTTGTTAGACTCTATTGCAGGTACTAATACTGTTGACTATGATGGTCAACACTCTGAAGACCAAGTTGGTGACTCGTACTACACTGGTTATGGTGAACACGTTGATAAAGACTAGCAGTCCGAGATTGAGACTTATCTGGAGCAGTTCGGTTTTGCACTTGGGTGTTAGGGATGGGATATTGTCTCATTCTCTTTCTAACCTTTTATTTGATTCATTGAGACCGTAGTTTAGTTTGTTCCCTTGTCACTTTGGGAACTGGTTGTAACCCTTATTTTTTTTAATCGATCTACCTTCCGCTATTATTATAGGATTGGTTTCCCCCTCTTTTTCACACTTTGACTATTTATCCTATTTGTATCATTTCCACACTCTGATGTCCTTTGTGATCCTTCTAGGATCCTTTCTTGACTTTTATTATTAAAGTAATTGAATACAAATATTTGTTCTTGCTTTTGATTATGTTATTGTGCTAAGTGGCTATGATTGTTCCTAAACTTGATTGGTGGGACCGTGAATCACTTCCCCGAGTATTCCAGATAGGGTACCCCTTGGTGGATTTAGGGTGGATGTGACAATGTATGCTTGTCTCTATTGGCAGACATGCTTTAAGTCATAGCACCACACTCCTCTAGGTAGGTCTCAAATCACTCTCCCTCAACCATCTCGATATCTTGGGTTCTCCGGTGGTAATTGGGTTCTGCATCCCTCTCGAACATTCCATGGCTGGGTTTTAGGTCATCGCTTTCCCACATCACCATCGATCTGAGTATTGGTGCATGTCAAGGTTAAACTTAGCTCAATGCAAGTCTTCTACTTAGTTATATCAAGTCAGAGTAAGATACTTCCATTCCTCGCCTCTCGCGATCCTTTCCGGCATCCTTCTCACTAGAGTCAGCGTATCCTATGGCTACAACGAACTCGGACTACGGACTCATCAACCCTATTGGTCATCCACAAATAGTAAACGGGAAGCTCTCATGTCCTCTCACGGGTTGGTTACCGGTCTTGAGCGCCCATGAGCCCAAGTCTTCTACTGCAACCCTACCAATGAATGGCTCCTACAATGTGATTCATGTCCTCTCACAGGTTGGTTACCAATCTTGAGCACCCACAAATCCCCGTTGCTGCCACGGGTTACTCGATCTTAATACCCTTCTGAATTGGGTTTTATATAACAGGGTAATCCTAGCCAAACACTGCTAGACAAGCCCTAGGTATGTCAACTAATAACTAGGGAAAGAGTCAAGGGGCACCATAGGAAAGCGTCCCATACCACTTCCACTGAAGTCCAAAGACATAAATGTCAAAAGGATATTCCCAATTCCCCAATTATACTTAAGCAATCACATTCCCAATCAATCATTCACAAGCACAATTGATAAATCAATACATAGGGAAATAACCATTCATACATGATCAAAATAATAATTAAATTACATGAACAAGTCCTATTGTAGTTACAGTACTTACAATAGCAATATGATTATAAGAAAATAAAAGAACAGTAGTATGATCATGCAATCTGAATCGAATACAAGTAAACATGCATTTTAGGTTATTAGGAAACAACTGTCCTTACCTTAATTAACTTCGAAGAATTTCAGAGAAAAGAATGAGGATAGGTCCAAAGTTAGAAAATAAACCGTAAACAAACATAGTTAAAGCATTAGGAGCAAACCCTCAAAGATTGGAAGCGAAATGGATCAAAACAGACAAAAAATTCAGCTACTGACACTATGGGCAGGTCAGCTAGGTTGCTCTAGGTGATCGACCCCAGTGTACTGTACGGACATAAACTCCAAATTTTGATTCGAAACTCAACTTCCGGGTTTCGAAACACTCTGAAATTTTAAGGGAAACTCTAGAATAGTTGTCTAAGACTATCTAGCATAGATTAGACATCCACAATGATCAAAATAGTAGAATTCTAAATTAATAAAAAACTAGGTTTTTAGCGAAATCAATCCGTGAATTCTACAAAAAGGCTAGAGAGAATGAGAATTCACTCTAGAAGAATAATACAGTAGATCATAGTTAGAAACTAACATAGGAATGCATTTGGCATGCTTTAGAAATAAAAAACAATAGAGATCACACATTCATCAAGATCTCACAAGATCTCATTCTAAAATCAAGTTGTGTAGATCCTAGAATCATTGGAGTGAATGGAGATTCGCTCACAACTATAGAGATTGAGGAAGAGGTCTTTGCAATGATACAAAACCTTCTTCATAATCACAGAGATAAGAAGAAATCAATAGAAGAATAGATCAATTGAAAAGTAAGACTGATCACCAACCTTAATGAAGAAGATTCGCCAAAAAAACTTGAGGATTCGTAAAGGTTCTTCCACAACTTCAATGAGAAGGCTTGAGAGAATGCTTCCCATGTTCACTAGAGGCTTTAGAACAAAGTGGGGTTGAAAACCACGAAGTTCTATTAAATAGAGCATCAAAAACCTAAAAATTCCAGACTTGACACATAAGCCCTTGCTTGTGGGTCGCTCAGCTGGGTCACTCAGGCTTATCAACCCAGGCAATTGACTCAGGCTGACCACAAGCCCAAACTCAGGGATTTCAAGCTCCAAACCTCAAAATTTTCAATGGGGCTTCTCCCAACACAACAAGTGACGTACCTAGTATTGAGGGACCTTCCAAAACATGTCCAACTAGGCCTCAAGTCCATCAACCAAGCTCTTCATCTTCAAGGTGCAGTTTCTTCTCCAACTCAAACAAGGTTTCCAAGTATGGAACTCCATCATCAATGTCCATGGGTTCTGAGTTAAACACCATATCTTCCATTGAGATGGCCCACAATTTCCTTCTACCTTGACTTCGGGTCTTCGGACCTACAAACAAAAGGGTTTTTGTGTCACATCCACCTAGTTGGTACCCTACCTGGCATACTCGAGTGTGTATCCACAGCCCCGAAGAACAAGTATTGAGGAAATCATCCTCCCACATGCACAATAACATAATCATGAACAAGATATAATCAATGTGTAATAACATTAACAAGAGATCAAGATAAGAAGAGAGAATGACAAGATAATCAGAGTGCGGAAATAATGATACCAATATATAATGATAAAAAATGTAGAGTGTGCGGAAAATCACTCCACAACTACAGCGAAAATGTAGCTCGAACAAAAAGGAAGATTACAACCGATTCCAAAAGAAGGAAGGAAAAGAAGTAATAAAACTAAGCTAGAGTTTCTTCTACTTTATAAAGAACATCTTTATAAACATAAACTTTAGAAATTAAGCACGGCCGCTTCCACTTCACGGTAGGGCTAATCATGGTACGTAGCATGATCACACGAGGGATCATCACCGAGATCTTCGTAACTGCCAACACCTTGCGTGAAGTATGCTTCTTCAACTTGCGATTCCTCATATTGGCCATCATAGTAATCAACACCTGTAGAATAATCTAACAAAATATATTTGCACAAAAAGGAGTGAGTTCAAAAGAACTCAGCAAGGCAAGTTATTCCACAACAACATAAATAACATGATAACAAAACATAGCATGATGCAATAGGATATGAAACAGACAATGCATGTATGAATCTAACTCTATGTATGTTGGTCTCTATAGACAGACATGCTTTAAGTCATAGCACCATACTTCTTTGGGAAGGTCTCAATTCACTCAGCATTGGTTGGTAATGGGTCCCGCATCCCTCGGGACATTCTATGGCTGGGGTTTAAGTCACTGCTCTCTAACATCATCGTTTGGTCTAAGTATTGGCGCATGTCAAGGTAAAGCCTAGCCAAATGCAAGTCTTCTACTTAGTTATATCAACTCAAGTCCAGATACGTCCATTCCTCGCCCCGGGCGATCCTTTCCAGTATCCTTTTCACTGGAGTCAGCATAGTCCCGGACTACAGACTCATTAACCATATTGGTCATCCACAAATAATAGACGGGAAGCTCTCATGTCCTCTCACGGGTTGGTTACCGGTCTTGAACGACCATGAGCCCAAGTCTACTATTTGTAACCCTACCAATAAATGGCCTCTTACGAGTATCCACAATGTGATTCATGTCCCCTCACGGGTTGGTTACTGATCTTGAGCACCCATAAATCCCCATTGCTACCATGGTTGTTCAGTCTCAATGCCCTTTTGAATCAGATATGATATAACAGGGATATCCTAGCCAAACACCGCTAGACAAGCCCTAGGTATGACAACCAATAATCCGGGAAAGTGTCAAAGGGCACCATCGGAAATATCCCATATTATTCCCACTGATGTCCAAGGACAAAAATGTCAAAAGGACACTTCCCAATCCCAAATCATACCTATTCAATCACATTCCCAATTCAGTCATAACATACACAACCGATATCTCATCATATAGAAAGATGCATATAAACATGATCAATCGCATATGTAAATGACAAGAATAAGTATTCATAATATCAAAAGAATACATCAATATGGTACTACTGTACTTGAAGTACTACAACAGTAATATAATATTAAGAAAATACAATAATGGTAGTGAATCTAAGAAATTCCTAAAATAGAAACTAAGATTAATGCAATCTATGTAATTATGGAAACAACTGCCTTACCTTAAATAGCTTCGAAGAATATCCAAAGATCAAAGAGAATGGTTCCAAACTTAGCAAATAAACCCTAAACAAGCATAGATACAACATTAGGAAAGAGGCCTAGAAGATTGGAGATCAAACGAATCAAATCGGACGAAGAACACAGCTACTGTCACCCTTGGTCGATTGGGTGGTAGCTTGGCCCAGTTGACCAAGCAATTGACCACCTGAACAGTACGCAGCAGAAATCTAATTTTTTATCCGAAACTCATTCTACAAGATCCGAAACACTATGAAACTTGGAGGAAACCTCTAAAACAGTAATCTAACACTATAATAGCATAGATTAGACACTAACAATGATAAAAAACATTACTTACTAATTTGGAAACATGACTTTCTAATTTGGTAAAATTCATAGTTTTCGATGAAAACACACTATGAACTCAAGAGAAAAACTAGAGATGATAGGTTCTCAATCTAGTAGAACATAATTAGTAGATCATCTATGAAACTAACATGCAAAACAGATCTAACATGCTAGAGAAATCAAATCAAAAGAATGATCATGGCTTCATGAAGAAATCATAAGGATCATGGTTAAGATCAATATGAAGATCATAGTACCATAAGAATGAATGGAGATTGTAGAAGAGATGGTTGCAAGGATGCAACATCTTCTTCATAATCTCAATACAGAGAATAAATCATAGTAAGAGTAGATCAATACCATACAAGAGAGATTACTAACCTTTGATTGAAGAACAAGAGATGAAGAACTTGAGATCTTGCAAGAGATCTTCGCAAACACCGAGGAGAGGCTTTGAGAGAGGCTTCCCACGTTCTCTTAGGATTTTAGAAACAAAGGAGGCTAAGAAACACGTACTTCTATTATATAGAGCACCAAAAGACCTAACAGAGGATCTTTGGCAGATTCTGTCCCTGTTGGTTGATTGGCCCAATCGACCACCCAGTCGACCAAGCAAGACAACAAGGCCAAAATAGGGAAATGAAGGTCCAAATCAAGTCCAAAGCCAATGAATTTCTCCCAACACAACATATGACCTAGTATAGAGGAATGCCTTCAAATCATGTCCAACTACACTTAAGGTCCATCAACTAGTCTCATCTTCATCAAGGTGCAGTTTCATTTCCAAATCCAACAAAGCTTCCAAGTATGGAACACCATCATCAACTTCCATGGGTTATGGGTCAAACACCATGTCTTCCATTGAGATGGCCCATAGTTGGCTTCTTCCTTTACTTCGGATCTTCGGACCTACAAACAAAAGGGTTTCTCGGTCAAGGTTAGGGCTGGGTTTCACATTCTCTCCCCTTAAAAGAAATTTTGTCCTTGAAATTGAAAGCATACCTGGGCTTCCAAAAAGATGAGGAAACTTCTCCTTCATGTCTTCTTCCTTCTCCCAAGAAGCTTTTTCAAGGGTATGATTCTTCCACCGAATCTTTACCAAATGGATGGTATGATTCTGCAACTGTTTGTCCTTCTTGTCTAGGATTTCGGCTGGCTCTTCATCATAGGTAAGATCAACACTAAGTCCTTCGAGTGCTTGCTGTAGTATGTGTTCCGGATTCTCTACATACTTCTGAAGCATCGAAACATGAAACACATTATGAACTCCAACAAGAGATGGAGGTAAGGCCAAACGGTATGCAACAGGTCCAACCTTTGCAAGAATCTCAAAAGGTCCAATGAAACGAGGGCTAAGATTTCCCTTAACATTGAATCTCATCACTCCTTTCATAGGTGATACCTTTAGGAAAACTTTCTCCCCAACTTGAAATTCCAAATCAGTCCTTCTCTTATCAGCATAGGATTTCTATCTTGACTAAGCAAACTTAATCCTTTCTCTTATCATATCAACCATCGCACTTGTAGCTTCAATCATTTCTGGACCTAATACTTTCCTTTCACCGGTCTCAATCCAGTACAAGGGTGTCCTACAAGTGTTACCATGCAAAGCCTGGAATGGAGCCATGCCTATTGTTGCTTGGTAACTGTTGTTATAGGCAAACTCAACAAAAGCTAAGTGTTCATCCCAATGGCCACCTATATCCACAACACAAGATCTAAGCATATCTTCCAAAATCTGAATTGTTCGCTCAGATTGTCCATCAGACTGTGGATGATGAGCAGCACTCAAATTCAACTAGGTCCCCAAGGCCTTTTGCAAACTATTCCAAAACCTTGAGGTGAACCTAGGATCACGATAAGAAACAATACTCACAGGCACTCCCTACAGACGAACTACATTGTCCACATAAAGTCTAGCTAGCTTATCCAAAGTATGAGTGATCTTCATAGGAATGAAATGGGCTAATTTGGTCAACCTATCAACGATTACCCATACTGTGTCATTACCTTTACTTGTCCGAGGCAAGCTAGTCACGAAGTACATAGAGATATCTTCCCACTTCCAACTAGGAACAGGAAGGGGATGAAGTAATTCAGATGGAGGTTGTCAAATGGCTTTCACACGTTGACAAGTCTCACACTTGGCCACAAAATCTTCCACATCGGCCTTCAAACCAACCCACCAAAAATGTTCTCTTAAGTCCTTGTACATCTTGGTGCTTCCAAGGTGTACTGTGAAAATAGACTAGTGTGCTTCCTTTAAAATCTCCTTCTTGATTTCAACATCCGAAGGCACACAAAGTCTTCCTCTAAATAGTAAGGCACCTTCCATAGATATACTGAAGTCAGGATCTGAATCAGGGTTCGAATAAATCTTCTTAATCTTTTCTTTAAATTCCTGATCAGAAGCTTGCAGAGCAACAATTCTATCTCTAAGGTGGATCTCGCCATTATGGCAGAAAGAATGAATTCCGAACCTTCAAGAACAATTTCCAAATCAAGCTCCGAAATCGAAAACAACAATGGTTGACTCAAAGCATTCAAATCAAACTTTTTTCTTTTACTTTTCCTGCTAAGAGCATCAACAACCACATTTGCTTTACTAGGGTGATACTGAATGTCACAGTCATAATCAGAGATCAATTCTAACCATCTTCTTTGTCTCATATTTAACTCCTTTTGGGTAAAGAAGTACTTCAAACTTTTATGATCTGTGAAAATAGTGATTTTCTCACCATAAAGGAAATGTCTCAAAATCTTCAAAGTGAAGACAACTGCGGCAAGCTTTAAATCATGAGTGGGGTAATTCCGCTCATATTCCTTCAATTGCCAAGAAGCATAGGCTATGACTTTACCATGTTGCATAAGAACGCAACCCAAACCAATCTTTGATGCATCGGTATAGACTGTCAAACCACTGGAGTCATTAGGTATAGTCAAAACCGGGGCACTTGCCAATCTATCCTTCAATTCTTGAAAATTCTTTTCACAAGCGTCAGACCAAACAAACTTATCTTCTTTTCTAGTTACTTAGTCATAGAGGTTGTTATGGATATTTTATAATAGACTTGTCTACGTCGACCAAAGATGAACCGGAGCAATCAAACCTTGGTCGGACCACGAATAAAACGAAGGCACTAAGCAAGGTATACAATTTGAATCATATCCAACCTCCTTAAAGATAGGGATAAAGTTTCTGATCAAACCGGGTTACTCTTAGAATCCAGATCGGACTCCACAACTACAATCCAAGTAATACTGTCTTGGCGGATAAGACTCCTCTCCCCACGAAGCTAGCAACAATGACAGAGTTCTATTTGAACTCCATCACTGCACGGTTAAGGTAACCTCTCCTAAGATCTATAAATACCCACATATTCATCGTTATCAAGTATGCACTCTTAAATCATTGAATACATTGAGAGATTGAGCCGGCTTCCTTTGTTCTTCGGAGACGAAACTCGACCACACCGGTCGAGCACGTTTTTGCAAGTTCGAGCATTCGACCTCCGAATTCTGCATCAACATTGGTGCCGTCTGTGGGAATCTTGATCAAAAAGCCATCGTACAAGCGAATAATAATAAGGTGATCAAATTCCCTTGTGAGATATTGATTTGGCAATATGCGACTCCCTTGTGAGACAATTCAAATGGAAGATGCGTTGTTAATTTTTCTGCAACCAATTTGCTTGTTCTCTCAACCGTAAGACTCCCTTGTGAGACAATTCAACTGCAAGATGCACGACGATCTACAGCGCACAGCTTTTCTGATGTCTCTTCAAGGACCCAAGAACCAGGTGACGGTATGGATGTACAAAGAAGATCTGATTCAGATACCGCCAGAGCTACTATAGTAGCAGCAGCAGCTTCAAAAAAGAATATAGTTCATGATCGAGAGATATACTCATGAAGTTTCGGCAGGTATGTAACACCTGCAACCTCATTCTCAGCATTGATGATCCCAAAGAGATCACCGATGAAATCCAAGGCATCAAATTCTGGTGGTCCTCCAACAATATCGTTCCCATGTCTACTTCCTTCTCGTTTTACCACCCTGCTTCCAAATAATAATGAGGTGATCAAATTCCCTTATGAGGTAATACTGCTTTCAAATTCTCTTTTTGAGTAATTCAATTATAAAGTATGTCTACATCCATTCTTCTCTTTAATTAAAATTATTTCTCATGGAGTTTGAGGAATTATTTTTAGAAGAAATTTTAGGGTTACAATATTCTCCAATCGAGATTGCAAAACCTATTCACTAAAAATTGGTGGAACTCGCTCGGTTTTCTCAAAACCGATCATTGAATGCATCTATATTCTCATGAACAGTACATCAGAAATTCAAAATCACATGCCTTAATTTTCTAAATTATTATTCTTATGTTCGTTTTTGGCAAAGTTCGGTTATTTACAAAACTGATTCAGATTTACGAATAAATTATTCTTTATATTAAAAGCATCTTCTTTGACGCTTGCGAGCCGTCACCAGAATTTTAACAAGTGAAGAGACACCACCAGCTGCAGTAATTATCTATTTTACTCTCATTTGACTTCATGAAAGATGCAGGGTTTGCCATTGTGAAGCAAAACGTCGGACGTGGTTGAATTGATTAAAGAGTTTGAAATAAAGGGACTCTAACCTGATGTTTATAGCTCTGATTAAAGGACTTAGCGACGAAACGAAGAAGAGGCGATTCTACTCGATATCCAAAGCAAAAAAAAATAAATAAATAAAAAAATAGAGACGGGTTCAGAGCGACAGGCTTTTTCTATGATTCCTGCGCCACCAGAAAAACAAGGACGGGTCTAGCCGTTCGAGTATTATTGCTGCTGCTACTGGTCGTGGTGCACATGAATAACCTGGACAACTAATACCGGGAGTGGAAGGCCTGACTATCAGGCCCTGTTTAGAATGCTGCCCAAACCGGAGCCACTTCTTCTTCATCGGAACTGTTTCCGTCGTTGATCCATTTTTCTCTTTCAGTTTGTCGACATGTATCTCACTGGTTCGGTCGGAATGGGATTTTCAAAGGCTGGACTCATTGTTAATTCTATTGCTATGGTCGGTAGGATAGATAGAGAAGGTCGAGCAACAATCAAGCAGTACTATCTACGGGGCATACACCATCACAAGTCATACCAGATGAAGACAAACGGAGGATTGGCTTTTGCTTGTTTCCTTGCTTATTTACCTTTTAGTGGAGTATGACTAGACTAATCAATTAGCCAATGTCTAAATATCTCTCAGAACATATGTCCTTCAATTTTATTGCAGCACAAGTCTCTCCTTCTCTGGAAATTTCAGAAGTAGAAAATCAATCACATTTCATCCGAACTTGTGCTTCGAATATGACAATCAAGCTAAGGTCATTACCATCACCACGGCCGTCTTTGTTGCCCAGTAAATAGAGGCAGACCAGTAGAACAGAGGTAGCTTCCAATACCATTGGGTGATGGGATCGCTGACATAGCATTGCTTGACATGGCAATGCCAACCTGAAAAAGTTCTCGATCTGGGTCACAGTGTTTCAAATTTATTGCTGCAAGTAAGTAAGCAACATGGAAGGTTAAGAGGTAAAGTCAACTTTTGACATTTAAATTCTAAGCAATTATTTTGTTCATTACCCAATTTATTTACTGTGTCCAATAATAAATAAAAAATGCTACTGCTGCTGCATCATCTTCTCAATTAACATCATGTTGGTTATAATTTATGCTTGGTTATTTATTCTATATTGGGTGAGACCAAGGTCAAAATCTGAAATCCAAGATCTGAGAAGAATCATTATGATTTTGATAGCACAATAAAATCTTTTAGGAGTATGGGTAATATCAGACTCCTCCAGTTATTCATATTCAATCTCAGTGGAGCAGTGTGTCCGACCTCAAAGGTGAGCAAACAAGGTAGTGATGCATGATGCTTTGTGTCTATTATTCTCAAGCTACTACATGTGATTTATCATATTCTTTCTCTCGGTCGGGTAGAGCTCCAAAGCATTAATACTTTTATTCTTGACATTTGATTTGCTGTTAGCATTACCTTGCAACTGAATATTTGATTTTGATTCCAAGCTTGATAAAAATCTCAGCTTCAGAATATATTATGATATTATTCTGTTTTATGAATCATGATTAGTTTCTATTAAAAAAAAATCCCTGGTAAGGGGATGGTATGTTTTTTCGACAATGGGTCAATCAAACACATTCATATGTTTCCACCACTCTAGCAATGGTGGTGACACATCTTTCATGGCGAATCTATACAACTTAAAAGATTAGGGCATGAGGAGAAAGAATACAACAGAGATTATGATTGTCGTAATCGTGATCATGATTGTGATCAGGATCATCCTCGGGAGCAGAAAACGGTCTAAGATCGTGAAATGCAAGACATCCCAAAAAGTTCCAATGAAGATCAAGTTCCATAAACCAAACCTCTTTTGAATGAGGGGCCATATGAAGGGTATAGCAGTACAACACAATCAATTCAAAAGGCTTTGGTTTTGACCGATTGAGTACTCCAAAAACTTATGAATTCTACATCAAGGACACTCTGTCGTACTTCATTCACACTTCTGGTAGCAGCCACCACATAAAAGCTCCTCTTATTGCAACACTTTGGGCAGCCACCACATAAAAGTTCCTATTGTTACAGCGATTACACGGGCACAACTTTGAACATGGCTTCTTTTGAAGAGATTCTTCAAGCAAATAGTCGATTTCAATGAAGGTGATACAACACATCAATGTATTCCGTATATCTCCGAGACAGAAACAACAAAGCAACCTCTTTAACAAGCAGCAGTAACGATCTTGTAGCAATGAGCTTTCACGGCCTTGCCTTCCTCAAATAAGCAAATACCGCAAGTTTACTGTTCGAAATCAATGGCAGAACCATCACCTTCACCGCTGTTGATTTCATCAGAGAAGATGACTTTATATCAAAGATTTCTTATCATTATTTCTTTTTCTTTTTTTTTAATAATTTTTGAAATCTTCAATTTTTGAAATTCTTTTTATATTTGATGCATGATCAGGATTATTCGAGTTGGATATGGAATATCAAGCAATATTATTCTTAAGTGAGCTAGTAAGGATTCAGCAGCAACAATGTGTTTAGCTTCTACAACAAAAGTCTTATATACAATATTTTCAAAGCCTGTGAGCTCGTGGATAGCAAAAATATCATCAAAATTACAAGTATGAAAGCTCGAGATATAATCGACCATACATGATCGAGAGAAAGGAATTCTATATACAAGTAAAAGTTCTCAGTTAGATGGAGCATAACAGCTCAACAAAGACTTGACCTATCATACTAGACGGAGTAAAGAAAAGGCTTGACCAGTTTAAAGGTCGGTGGGTGGATGAACTACCCAACGTACTCTGGTCGTACCGAACAACACCTAGGTCGACCACTGGAGAATCACCATTCAGATTGGCGTATGGGGTTGAGGCTAGAGTTCCAATTGAAATACAACTTGGATCTCTCTGAGAAGATAAATTCGATGAAGAAGCAAATATCGAAGGCATGAAGATCAACTTAGATCTCATTGAAGAAATATGAGATAAGGCTCAATATCATCTCAAAGAATATCAACGGTGTGTAGCTTCATACTACAATAGCAAAGTAAAAATGAGACAATTTCTCCCAGGAGACCTAGTGCTCCGTCAATCCGTGGCATCAGACCCAACCAATCAAGGAAAACTCGCTCCCAACTGGGAGGGACCATACATCGTGATATAACAAGTGGCTCCCGAAGCTTATAAGTTACGAGATCCTGTTATACGGAAGAAACAATTCCCCCCACCTGGCATGCAAGCAACCTCAGAAGATATTATCAGTAGTCAACCATATAAACAGAGGGATCTTCTTCCAAATTTCATTTATTCCAGAATTTTGCTATCATTGCGTTATGTCCTTCAGACTCCGACCAAAAGTCTCCAGAAAGCAACAGAGAAGCATGAGGAGATAACGCTAATGTACTTCCTGTGTTCCAACTCTCGAACACAGGAATGTCCCTTAATGTACTTCCTATGTCTCGAACACAGGAAGGTCCCTTAATGTACTTCATGTGTCTCGAACACAGGAAGGTCCCTTAATGTACTTCATGTGTCCCGAACATAGGAAGGTCCCTTAATGTACTTCCTGTGTCCCGAACACAGGAAGGTCCCTTAATGTACTTCCTCTGTCTCAAACACAGGAAGGTCCCTTACTGTACTTCCTGTGTCCCGAACACAGGAAGGTCCCTTAATGTACTTCCTCTGTCTCGAACACAGGAAGGTCCCTTAATGTACTTCTTGTGTCCCGAACACAGGAAGGTCCCTTAATGTACTTCCTCTGTCTCGAACATAGGAAGGTCCCTTAATGTACTTTCTGTGTCCCGAACATAGGAAGGTCCCTTAATGTACTTCCTGTGTTTCAACTCTCGAACACAGGAAGGTCCCTTAATGTACTTCCTGTGTCCCAAATACAGGAAGGTCCCTTAATGTACTTCTTGTGTTCCAACTCTCGAACACGGAAGGCTCCCTCAATGTACTTCCTGTGTCCCGAACACAAGAAGGTCCCTTAATGTACTTCTTGTGTCCAACTCTTGAACACAGGAAGGTCCCTTAATGTACTTCCTGTGTCCCGAACACAGGAAGGTCCCTTAATGTACTTCCTGTGTCCTGAACACAGGAAGGTCCCTTAATGTACTTCTTGTGTCCCAACTCTCGAACACAGGAAAGTCCATATCAAGCACATCAATGTCCCATATCGAGCATAAGGAGTTTCCCATTTCAGAAACCCTTACTCAACGAACACTCACTCATACATTAAGTAAGGCAATTCCACAGGAGAACTTCCCTGTGCTCGGAACAATGAGCACAGGCAGCTCCCAAAAATGAACTCCCTTGCTCGAACTCATGAAGCAAGGCAGTTCCACGGGAGAACTTCCCTTTGCTCGGAACATTGGGCACAGGCAGCTCAAGAGCTTGACCAGTTTGATGATCCGCCCGACCACAAGCAGTTCTAGTAGATCAATGGTTTGAGCACTATGAAAATTCAGATGCATTCGACCAGAACAATGGTTTAAATGGAGATGATACAAAAGGCATGGTTAGTCAAGGTTAATCAAGGAATTTTACAACAAAACAAAGTATAAGATGACCGAGGGCAAGATTTCGTCTTGTGATTTAGCGTATGACTTCTTAGTCACAGAAACATGGTGACTTCTTAAAAAATTATAGAACACTTCTTTTTGACTATAGAAAATGGTGATTGATGAACCAAATCAAAATATTCCACTCTCTGACTATCCAAGATGATTAAGCAATTCCGAGGTCACCATAAAAGCCAAGATCAAATGTCACTCCTCAAATTGATAAGTCGCCTAGGCTATCTTCAAATTTGATTGAGCACAAGTCAAGCCAAAATCGCTCAACTAGATCAAATCATGGTTGAAAGAAACTCAGTCCCTTGACACCAAACACGGAATTAACGTGACCATGTGACTCGGGGGCTTATGTTATGGATATTTTATAATAGACCTGTCTACGTCGACCAAAGAAAAACTAGACCAATCAAACCTTGGTCGAACCACGAATAAAACGAAGGCACTAAGCAAGGTATACAATTTGAATCATATCCAACCTCTTTAAAGATAGGGATAAGGTTTCCGATCAAGTCGGGTTACTCTTAGAATCCAGATCGGACTCCACAACTACAATCCAAGAAATACTGTCTTGGCGGATAAGACTCCTCTCCCCATGAAGCTAGCAATAGTGACAGAGTTCTATTCGAACTCCATTACTGCACGGTTAAGGTAACCTCTCCTAAGATCTATAAATACCCACATATTCATCATTATCAGGTATGCACTCTTAAATCATTGAATACATTGAGAGATTGAGCTGGCTTTGTTTGTTCGTCTGAACTAACTTGTTCATCAGAGACGAAACTCGACCACACCGGTCGAGCACGTTTTTGCAGGTTTGAGCGTTCGACCAAGAGGGTCCGAATTCTGCATCAACAGAGGTAGTCAACCTAGAAAAGTTTTCAATAAACCTTTTGTAGTATCCCGCCATTCGTAGAAAACTTCTTATTTCCGTCACAGTCTTCAGTCTTTCCCAATCGGCAACCGCCTGTACCTTTTCAGGGTCAACACGAATACCTTCAGCTGAAACCACATGGCCAAGAAATACTACCCTTTTGAGCAAAAAATCACACTGGCTAAACTTAGCATAAAGCTTCTTTTCTCGTAGTCTTTGCAAAGTGAAATTCAGATGTCTCACATGCTCTTCTTCACTCTTCGAATAAATCAAGTTGTCTTCGATGAAGACTATCACAAACTTATCAAGCACATCATGAAATACTCGGTTCATGAGGTCCATGAACACAGCGGGGGCATTAGTCAAACCGAAAGGCATGACTCCAAACTCAAAGTGACCATATCTTGTTCTAAAAGCTGTCTTGAAAATATCACTTGACTTCACTTTCAACTGGTGATATCCAAATCTCAAGTCAATCTTCGAGAACACGGCTTTCAACTAATCAAAGAGGTCATCAATCCTGGGCAGCGGATATCTATTTTTGTTGGTCAACTTGTTCAACTCCCGGTAATCAATGCATAGACGCATGCTACCCGTCCATCTTCTTAACAAACAAAATCGGAGCTCCCCAAGGTGATACACTAGGTTGTATAAAACCTCTAACCAAGAGCTCATTCAGCTGGTTTTGTAGTTCTTTCAGTTCGGTAGGAGCCATTCTATACGGGGCTTTAGAAACCGGAGCATCTCCAGGGATTATATCAATAGAAAACTCAACATCTTTATCAGGGGGCAGCCTTGACAAATCATCCGGAAAAACATCCCTGAACTCAAAGACAACTTTGACTTCTTCTATCTTCTTTTCTTCCTTAACCTTGCTTCCACATGAAGAATCTTCCACTAATTCACAGACTTGCATCAATGCAGTCAAGGTCTTCTTACCAATTCTTCCTTTCTCACCCTGAAATTCAAAAAATAAATTTCCACAAATCTGAAACTGAATTCTCTTTGAAGAAAAAAGAATTACAGCTTACCAATCAATTCCCAAAATGACATCTGTCACACCCAACCCACCGGTCTCAGTTACCCGCCCGACAACCCGTGGGAGTGATTCGTCATAGGATCCACGGTTTTAGTCTATCAACAATATTAAATACAAATAAAGATAATCAAGAGCAATAAATGTTCAATAAATGAATTAAAGAATTACAGGAGTCCAAATACTCCAATAACAATAATAAAAGGAAAGAACAATAAATAAAAATGAATACGAGTTCAGCGGAAGTAAACAAAAGAATTATATCAATTTCTTTCCAATTTCCTTTTCTAAGGTTAAATAGTGTTTTTCATGAATCTCAAGATAGGGTGTCCTCCAGTTCTTCTCCATTCCCTGAGCGAATTGCCTAACCACTTTTCATCTCTGACCATCAATAGGTGCGATAAGCGCACTCCATGCACCCGCAGGAGCTCCTGCACAGGCTATCTCCATTTCCCACTGACGGTGCCACATCCTCTTCATATGGGATGGTTCCTTCAGAGGAAACCAATCCATATTCCTGTACAATTCCTTCTTCTGTGCAGGCTAATAAACATATACAAAATAAAGGAGTGAGTTCTAGAGAACTCAGTAAGAAACAATCATAATTCCCATCAATTATCCAACAATGCCAAAATGCACAAATAATATGAATGAATGCAAAGTATGAATGATACTATGATTTCTATCTATGCAGGTCTCTAACAGTTGACATGCTTTAAGATATACACCAGCCCTCCTTTGGGTAGGTCTAGTCGCTCTGATCTAGCAAGGACTGGTTACCTCTATAGGGATCCTGGGTAAAAGGGAAAGTCCACACCTGGCTCTCATTTCCATGGCTGGGGTTAAGTCAACACTCTCTTACCATGACATTGGTAATGAGTACTGGCGCATGTCGGGGTTTCTAATCCAATGCAAGGTCATACTGGTTACATGTCTACATGAAGTCCAGATACATCCCCTATGGCACCAACCAACTCGGTTCAGTATCCTTCGCAACCTAGGAGAGAGAATCCTCACGGACTGGCTACCGTTGTTGGACTCCACTCCTTAACCCTATGGTCATCCACATATTATTGGGGCGGAAGCTCTCATGACTCCTCACGACACCCGGTCCGTTCCTTGGACGTCCATGAGCCCAACCCTAACATATGCAACTCTACCATTTACATGACTAACAGTGGACCAACATCACATCACTGTCATCACAGGTCACTCGGTTTCAATCCCCCTACCAAAAGGGTAGTAGCATGTGGGGTACCTAGCCATGCACTTCTAGACTCTACCTAAGAATGTCATCAAACAGTCATGACAGTGCTGGAGACATCAGCAGGCATATGTCCCATTCCAAGCCCTCTTGATATCCCAAGCTAAGATATCCCAAAGGAATGAATACCTCATCCATCAGCACCATATACTAACCATCATCAGTACATAATATTCATAATCAACAAAGTATATATGTAAACAAGACAAACAGTAGTAATATAACAAGATTAATATATAAGACATGACTACAACAACATATATAAAGAAATACTAATTCTAACAGACACTGGACTAGCATGTTCAAGTCTATTCAAAAGATAGGATTGAATGTCCTTACCTGCATATAAGTAAATTGTTCATAAAAAGAGATCCATTAACTATTACAAGACTTTCTTTTCAAACAGACTATACCTAAACACAGTGTTACAATATTATATGAGTTAATTGAATCAAAGTGAATCAAAACCAAAAGTCATTTGGTCACTGTTTACCAGCCGATTGCTTAAGTTGAGCGACCGCCACTAGTGACCGCCCCAAAAACAGAGAGTTTCAATCCGAAACTCAGGCTTCTGATCACCCGTTTTCAATCCGGATTTCGAGTGATCATGGCCTAAGTCTCAAATCTAATACTCCCAAAGCCAAAGGGTGAAGGAAATCCTAACAATTACCATCATTCGGTTACCTAGAACTCTCCCCTTGATTGGATTATCCTTTTCACGAAAGCAGGGTTTCGTTTTCGGATGAATCACCTCAAGTAGATTGGAAAGAGAGTCACAATGATCAAAAAGGGTAACCACCATGATGAGGGGATGGGTTAACACTAAATTAAAAGACAAAGAAGATAAAGGATGAAGGGTGAATCCATTACCTCACTTCAAAAAAAGGGAAGGATTGATCTCCAGATCACTGCCAACACTTCAGATCCACTTTTGGAACTTCCCGCAGCCGTCTAACCTCCAAAATTAGCAACCCCGAATAAAATATTCGTTACTTGGACGAGGGTTACCTTTTATAGAAGTTAGGGGGCAAAATAGGGCAAAAAATCCGAAAACAGACAGGGCGGTCGCTCCAGGCGGTCACTTGGGTTGATATCCAAGTGCAACCTAGCCCTAAAGAAGAGATGGGGGAGATCTTACCTTCATTGCGGACAACTCCGAACAACACTTGTCTTCCAGAAGACCAACTACCAAGCAAGGCAAGCTCTTCAGATAAAGGATCCAGATCCATGGGTTCAGGGTATGGATCATGGACTTCTATTTGGACACTCCACAAACTTACCCGACTAGACCTTTGGGTTCTCGAACCTGAAATATGGATCTCGGGTTAGAAATACGGGGGTTGTTACAACATCAAAGTCCTTCATATCGAGAAGTACTAAATTGGCTTCCAAATTCTTCTCACAAACCAAAATAGGACATTTATCTAGTTTCACAATAGATCCAATAAGAGTACTAATCATCAAACAACTAGATAGATTCTTGGGTGCTAGGTCAGTCTTCTTAGTGAATGTAGATGAAATGAATGGATAAGTTGCACCTGTATCAAATAAAACAAATGCAGGTATAGAGGCAACTAACAATGTACTTGTTACCACATCATGGTTCACATCTTGTTCAGTAGCAGAAATACTGAACACTCTTCCGGAAGGAGGGGCAAGAGCACTCTTTGCTACAGGGGCTGACGGCTGATTCGACCTCTTTGGACAAACACGAGCGAAGTGTCCGGCTTGCTTACAAAAGAAGCAAACAAGGTCCCTTGGTCCAACTGGAGTTGCTGCAACAAGGGGCTTTTGAACCATGGGTCTAGGATTAGCATTCAAAGGCCTAGCATTAGGGATATTCATAGGTTGTCTATTCCAGCCATACTGACTATCTGGCCGGCATGTGAAAATCTAGGACTCTGACCTACACTCCTAGGCTGAAATGCAGGAGTAGGGTATGGTGTAGGTCTAACAAATCGCTGCTCAGTATGGTCAACTAAGCCAGGATTCCTTGACTGCCACCGTCTTTGCACGCGAGCACTCTTCTTCTCAGTCTCTTCCAACGTTTTTGAATTCTGAACCAGTTGTGCATACCTCTCAATAGGCTGAATAGTGAGACAAGCCCTGATTGCAAACCGAAATCCTTTGAAAATTTCTTTGCCTTCGCACGGTCAAGCTTCAAGGAGTCAGGGGCAAAGAAGAAAAGTTCATCAAACTTCAGACAAAGGACCTTGCATAAGAGCCATAAACTCGGCTTCCTTGGCATCCTTCATAGCTTCAGGGAAATCATTCTTGCAAAAAGCCACTTTGAAAATTTCCCAAGTCACAACAGTAAAATCCGGCCTTATCCTAACCCTAACCCGGCCAGGGATTTTATCTGTTGTAGGTCCGAAGACCCGAAGTGAAGGTAGAAGAGACTTGTGGGCCCTCGTAGTTGAAGATTCGATGCTTGATCCAGAGCCTATGGACATTGACAATGATGCCCCTTACTTGAGCACATTGTCAGTGTTTAGTGAAAATCTGCGCATCAAAGAAGATTGAATTAGTTGAAGCACCTATTGGACCCCCCGTGCTCAATCCGAAGGTATTTCTTGAAACTAGACTTGTTGATTGACTTGTAGGAGAAAACCCAACTCAATTCGGATATGTCTGGCCTTCCAATTCCCTATTCTAAGTTCCTGTCAAGCCTTGGTCGACTGACAATCGACCAACCAGTCGACTAGCAGTTATGAATTTCAAAAATTCACAAAATTACTTCCCATTTTAACCCTACATTTTTGGAACTTGTGAATGAAGGTCTACCCTAATCATTGGCACTCCAGAGAACGAAAAGTGTGACTCTCTTGGGCTTTCTTTGGTGTTTGTGAAGATCCTTAACTCCAATCATTAATTTTACACCTCAATCATCAACTCAAGGTATGATTCCTCTTTTTCTTCTTCTAATCTACTCATTATTCTATCAATTTATGATCTTAAGACCATGGTTGAAGTCCTGCAACCTTGCAAACACTTAACCATGAGTTTCCCCCTTTCAATTCCTTGATTATCACCCCAATATTGCTATGTTATACTCCCATTAAGATTGCTTACATTGCATTGCTTTGATTGTCACATCCACCCAGCCGGTACCCTATCTGGCATACTCGGGAATGTGATCCACAATCCAAGGATCAAGAATCGAGGGACCATGCCTCCCACATACGCGATAACACAATCATGAACATTAATAATCAAGGTAAAAACAACTAATAATAGATATCATGAATAAGATAAGATTCAATAAATCAGAGTGCAGAAAATAGATAATGTCAATGTATAAGTGTGATCATAAATATGAGAGAATAAGTGAAAATCACTCTCTCGAAGCAGCGGAAATGAAGTATAGTCAAGTTAGTTACAATCCCATGTTTCAAAAGATAATTCAAAGGAAGTTAAATACATAACCAATTGTTCCATAATAAACCAGGGAAATGGGGCACTAGACTAGGGTTTCTTCTATCCTAATGATCGTCTCCTCATAGGTGTGGATGAAGAAAGCCCAGCTCTGCCGCTCCCGCACTATCGTGGGGCTAACCCTGGTACGAAGAGTAATCCTCTTCGGCACCAAAACTCTGATCTTCACTGAAGCTACCACCCGGAGGGTAGTATGCGGGATCAAAGTCCGTCTTGAAGAAGGCGCCATCAGAATCTTCGGTACCTGTAGGATAATCTAAAAACATTTGTACAAAAGGAATGAGTTCGAAGAACTCAGCAAGAAGGTAGCTATTCCATAATTTAAAATCATACATATACAAAACATAACATAAATGCAATGTGATATGAAACATATAATGCAAATATGATTCTAACGAAACCCACCCTAACCTGACCGGAAACCTGATTTGTAGGTCCAGGACCAAGAAAGAAGAAGCAGCTGGGCCACCAGGGAGGACTGGCGGCGAACCAGAGAGTTGATGATGAAGTTCATTATGGAAACGAACTGTTGAAGACGGATTAGTGATGGACTTGGAGTGCCCACATGGTTTGAAGGCACACCAAGGTAAGCACTGAAGTGTGCAAAACCCCAGGATTGGATTTGATATGGGCCAACCCTGTTGGAATCGCAGGCGACGATGGGAGGACCAGCGACCAACCACTCGACCAAGGGGCTGGCAAAGGCGCGCTCATTTAAGCCAACTCGAGTCACTCGATGCGCCTCCAAACCGGAACGAACCAAGACCTCGCAAGCACCCGCACCTGGTGATTCGACGGATCTCGCAAAACTCTCCGCACAAAGGAGCACACCCCTCCCTCCATCCGTTTCCATTGAGTTGAGACAGAGAGGAGATGCTGCACCGGCAAACACCGGACTTGTCTCCAGACTCCTAAGGCTAATGGCTAAAACAATGACTTAACCAGATCATTGCAAGCATTGAAGGAACAGATCAAACAGATCTTGTCTTTGTTTAACTTGATTTGAACGATCTCCTGGACTTCTATATTGATCATGTTAGTAGTCAAGGGTTCCAGACCAAATCATCAACTCAGTGCCCACCAACCATGCTCATGAATCATGAAGTTACAATATGGTAGGTTGTCTATTAGATTATGCCTAGGCATTCTCTGAAGATCTAAGTATGCTCATGATACCACCGAATCAAGATCCACCATTGTTCTTGTCTTTGATTCTATCTGAATTCTTCAAGATCCATGATTGATCTAATTATGGTAACGTTCCAATTTGGATCTGATGACTGATTTGATTAGGTGAGACCCCAATGTAGGATACACAAGAGTACCCCTGATTAGTACCCTTGAACCACCAAATGGATTATATCTAAAAGCGTAGGATGCGCAGGGACGATTGGCGCGGACCACGACCAACCACCGACCAAGAGACAGCAACCGAGGCGGTGGATGTTTGGATCCGTAGGAACTCCAATATGTTGTATACACGTTTAGGACCTCTCTCAAGTTGTCAAGACACTGATTTCTAGGATTCCTTGCGAGTATAAAGGTAAGGATGGTATCCTAATTACAAGATAGCATGAATCTAGTTTCTATATTTGAATATCATTGATGTCCAATCAGATTCTACAATGATATACACGGCAAACCGATACGAGCATACGTATGATTAATTGATTCATGTATGATTACACCAAATATACAAGTTGATTGTAATATGATTCTCCAAATGAAGTTACCAATATGTGATGATATGAATTGATGCAGTGATGCTAAGTATGGTTTGGAAAGGAGAGGTGCCTTGACACGTCCTGGACACACGGGAATATTATGGGATGCCGGAGATGCCCCGGACACCCCAAACGTGGATGACAACTAGGATTGTCAGAGTGTAGCTAGGATGTCCCGTATGCGACCCTAACGGAGGGGAGAGACCGAACGACCCGTGGAGCAAGGGGATCAGGGCGCCAAGACCGGAACCAACCCGGAGAGGACAGAACACATGTGGGGGCCAATTGGTAGGGTGCAATGGATAGACGGGCCACGGGCCAAGACCGGAACCAACCGGAGAGGACGGAGAGCCCGACCAAGTGGATGACTAGTAGGGTTGATGAGTCCGAGCGGGGACATGAGGACCTAGTGTGAAGGATACCGGAAAGGATCGCGGGGACGAGGAATGGACGATCGGATTGACTGATGAACTAAGTAGAAGACTGCATTTGGCTAGGCTACCCGACATGCGCCGGACTAGACCAATGGTGATGTGAGAGAGTGGGACCATACCCCCAGCCATGGAATGTCCCGAGGGATGCGGACCAACCAACGATGATGAGTGATTGAGACCAAAGAAGACGGGCAGACAAAGCATGGCCAAAGAGACCAGAACAAGAGAGATACACAGTTTGCTCATACCAAGCAAATGTTTGTTGAAACGCCAAGTAAGGATTAAGCAGAGCTTGAAACCACCAGACAAGTTGTTAGACTACACAAGCGAAAAGACGGCCAGAAGAAGCGCAAGGAGAAGAGGCAACGAAGGTGAGCGGACAACAAACGAAGACGAGTGGAGCGAGAGAGCCGACAGAGTGGAAGCGGCGAGAGAAAACAAGGGATGTTGTTTATAAAGTTGAGAAAAAGACCAGACGGGGATAGAGCGCTACCAGGAAACGGGGAGAGGGAGACACAGAGACAGACAACAGACCGATTATATAGATTCATCTCCTTATTGGACTAGGTTTACTCCGCACTTTATATATTGTCATGATTATGTTATTGTTTAGTGGGAGGTTGATTACCGTACCGATCTTGGGGTGGATCACACCTCGGGAGCCGTAGGGCCGGCGGGGCATGTGACACTAACTCTATGAATGCTAGTCTCTAAGGTAGACATGCTTTAAGTCATAGCACCATACTTCTTTGGGTTGTCAGTCACTCTCCCTCAACCCATTCCATATCTTGGGAATGTCGTGGTACTTGGGTAAAGTCCTCTCAAACCATGGTAGGGGAATCGGTCACCGCTCTCTCACATCACCGTTTGGTATAAGTATTGGCACATGTCACAGTAAAGCCTAGCCCAATGCAAGTCATCTACTCAGTCGTATTAAGTCAGATCCAGATACGTCCATTCCTTGCCCCTGGCGATCCTTTCCGGTATCCTTCACACTAGAGTCAGCGTTATCCCAGATTATGGACTCATCAACCCTATTGGTCATCCACAAATAGTAAACGGGAAGCTCTCACGTCCTCTCACGGATTGGTTACCGGTCTTGAGCACCCATGAGCCCAAGTCTAGCTATTTGCAACCCTACCAATAAATGGCCCCTTTCGGGTATCCGTAGCATGGTTTATGTCCCCTACCAGATTGGTTACCGGTCTAGAGCGCCCATCAAACCATACACTACCACGGGTCGTTCGGTCTCAATGCCCTTCCGATTCGGGTCTGACACGACAAGGACAATCCTAGCAACATAACTAGACAATCCTATGTATGTCATCCAATAACCCGGGAAAGTGTCGATAGGCACCTTCGGAGAACATCCCATACTATTCCCTCCGATGCCCAAGGACAGAAGTGTCAATAGGACACTCCCCAATCCCAAGTTATACGTAGGCAATCACATATTCAAGTTCATCATTTCTCATGCATTCAATACATCTTCATGATAAAAGTTAAATCATAATATTAAAATGATTCATCATAGACACAAGTAATCAAGAATAATAAATTAATATGACAAGAGTATATGAATCATAATACTACTGTCCTAAAACATGTATAACAATCTTATAATGATTAAAAGAAATCAAGAGACTATGTTCTTTAAGTATAAGCACAAATCATAAGTTTATGGCCTATGTGTTTATGGAGATAACCATCCTTACCTTAGGTTGAGTTGATGATGAATTGAGGATTACCAAGAAATGGTCCAAAAGAAATGTTTAGACCCTAAACAAACATCAATAATAAGTCCAGCTATTAGGGCTTCATACTTTGCTTCATTATTACTTGCTTCGAATGCAAATCTTAGAGCATATCGAATAATGAATCCTACTGGACTCTTTAGGAGAATTCCAGCTCCTGCTCCATCTTTGTTACTTGATCCATCCACATATACCTCCCACACTATCGGGATAGTGGACTCGATAACTTCTTCCATGGGTGCAGTAGTCTCTACTACAAAGTCGGCTAGTGCTTGAGCTTTGATTGCCATTCGAGGCTTAAAGCTTACTTGGAACTCACTGAGTTCAACCGACCATGCCACCATTCTTCCAGATAAATCAGGTTTACGAAGAACTCTACTAAGAGGAAAAGTAGTAAATACCTCGATGGAATGAGCTAGAGTCTGCTTCTCAATCTGAGAATATCGAGTTTCCGCGTCCAGTAATACGTGCTGACATAATAAATTGGCCATTGCTTCTTATCCTTTTCCCGAACAAGAACTGCACTGACCACTGAAGGTGATGCTACTAAATATAGCTGCAAAACTTCCCCCTTCTCGGGTCGAGATAATAGCGGTGGTCTTCCTAGTGTCTCCTTCAGTTCCTCGAAAGCTTTCTGACATTCTTCAGTCCATTTTGCCTCCTTGCTTCCCCTCAAGTCTTTGAGAGTTTTGGAAAAAGGTAGACATTTTTCTCCTGATTGTGAGATGAAACAATTCAAAGCGACTACTCTCCCCGTCAAGCATTGTACATCCCGAACAGTTTTGGGGGCCTCCATGTCAATTAAGGCTTGTATTTTGGCTGGATTAGCCTCAATACCCCTTTGTGATACCATGAAGCCCAAAAATTTGCCCGACGAGACTCCGAAGGCGCATTTCTCAGGATTCAACTTCATCTGATATTTTCGTAGTACTGAAAATACCTCTGTTAAATCTTCAATATGTCTCGCTCTTGCAATGCTCTTTACCAGCATATCGTCAACATAAGCTTCGACATTTTTTCCAATCAAATCCTTGAATATTTTGTTGATAGCCCTTTGATAAGTAGCCCCTACATTCTTCAGGCCAAACGGCATGACTTTATAATAAAAACTTTCACGATCGGTCATGAAAGCCGTAAACTTTTCGTCCTCCTTATTCATGAGTATTTGATTATACCCTGAGTAAGCATCCATGAAACTCAAGGTTTCATATCCTGCAGTTGCATCTATCAGCAGATCAATCCTAGGCAACGGGTAACAATCTTTAGGGCAAGCCTTGTTGAGGTATGTGTAATCTATACACATTCTCCACTTCCTGTTTGCCTTTTTGACCATCATGATGTTGGCCATCCAGACGGGGCATTCAATTGGTTCGATGAAACCAGAACTCTTCAGCTTCTCGACTTTGCCTCAAACGGCTTCATGTTTTTCCATGGAGAAATTTCTCCTTCACTGGATAACTGGTTTCACCTTGGGATCTAGCGAAAGTTTGTGTTCTGCAACATGCCTATCAATTCCCAGCATATCATCTGCAGACCATGCGAACACGTCACTATTTTGCTGAAGAAAAGACTTCAACTCCCCTTTGAATTCTTCCAGCTGTTCAGACCCGATATAAGTAACTCTTTTTTCATCATCGGGATACAACTAGATTTGCTCAAGCTTTTCTACTGGCTCGGGCCTTTGCATTTTTGCCTCATCCCGATCATCCTGTACTTCAATTGGTAACGCCGTTACCTTTCTTGGGCCTTCCTGGTCTTTCAAATATGCAACATAACATTGCCGAGAGATTCTCTGGTCAGATGAAACTTGACCGACTCCCATCTCAGTCGGGAATTTTATTTTGAGGTGCTTCGTTGAGACGATAGCACCTAATTTTGAAAACGATGGTCTCCCAAGAATTACATTGTAAGCAGGGAGATCCCAAACCACCAAGAAATTTACCCGAACGGTGGCTTCCTTAGGGAAGCTTCCAATTGATAGGTCCAACTGGACCGATCCTTCCGCAATTGCAGATGATCTTGCAAAGCCATATAGATGTGTGGATGATGGCTCCATCAAGTCTTCACCCACCTTAAGTTTTTGATAAGCTGCATAAGATAAAAGATCTGCAGCAGATCTGGTGTCAACTAACACCCTGTGTACTTCGAGGCGTGCGATCTCTACCTTGATGACTATGGCAACATCATGAGGCAAACAAACGCCTCTCTCATCTTCTTCTCCAAAGGTGATCGAACCCTCCCCATTTGGTCTCTTACGCTTCTGAGTCCCTCCGGTTTCAACAAATTTTGATTTTGCTTTCAGCCTTCGGAGTGATTCAGGCTCGGGACCACCAAAGATTGTAAGGATTGGTGACCGAGTAGCATCAATTCCCTCCTTACCCTTGTTAAATTTAGGAGCCTCTGCCGGTTGATCCGGGCTAACCGAACGGTCCCTTTTGGGCCCCGCATCACGTGGTTCCTCTCGCCTTCTATTGATGAAGCTGGACAAATGTCCTTGGGATATCAATCTCTCGATATCTGCCTTTAAATGTCTACAATCATTGGTATAATGACCGTACTCTTTATGAAACGGCAATACTTTTCTCAATCCTGCTCCCCTGGTTTTGAAGGAATCTTTGTCGGGAGATCTCTGCCGCCACGCTTGATAAGGCTTTCCAACTCGATCACGAATGTTTTGCTTCGGCTTCTGCTTGTTCTCAGGAGCCTTTTGTTCTTTTGCGGAGACTTTATTGTCTCCCTGGAGTGCATCCAAGATTTCCGTGACTTCCGCTTGCTTTTGGCATCTCTGTACCAACTCAGCATAAGTTGTGGGCATGTCTTGAAGTAATAACTCCAAGAGTCTTCGATTAGTGAGTCCACTGAACAAGGCAGTTTTAGCTATTTGCTCATCTAGATTCTCTATCTCCATTGTAACCTTGTTGAATCTTTTTAGATATTCCCGAATTGATTCATTCTTCCCTTATCTAATAGTAAACAAGGTATCTTCAGTCTTCTTGATCTGAATTCCACTCTGTAACCGCCCTATGAATTTGCGTGCCAACTCGTCAAAATTCACGATCTTTCCCGACGGAAGGTTCGAGAACCATTTTTGTGCCGCTCCCATTAAAGATGAACCAAAGACCCTACAGAGAATTTCATCAGAATTACCTGCAACTGCCATAGTCTGCTGATAATAACCGATGTGAGCCGTAGGATCTCCGGAGCCGTCGAATGTAGAAAAAGTTGGCAGACTGAAATTGTGAGGAAACTGGTATCCGCAATGGGCTCGGCAAACGGAGTCTTTCAAATAACTGAATAGATATCATCAGTTATCCTACCTTTCGCCAATTGCCCGAGCTTCTGATTGATATTAGCCAGTTCCTAACCAATGTGTGTCGATCGATCTTCAGCAACACGATCACGACCCGAACAACATAATCATTATCACGAACAGCGCGATCATCTCGAACAGCTCGATCATCACAAACAGCACGATCATCACGAACAACACGATCATCAAGAACAACACGATCATCACGAGCAGCTCGTCTAATAGTTGGTGAGTGAGTTCTCACTCCTGTAACCCAACCTTGTATTTGAATCAGTAGTACTCCCTTGTGGTCCGTCGAACCGATCATCACGTCTAGGGAGATTTTCAGCTCTCCTAGGTATTCGGTCTTCTTCACGGAAGTTTTGACCGACATTTTGTTCGTCAATTAATCTCCACTGTGATGCGCGCCTTCCCGTATCACGACGATCGGGCTCTGGTGGTATCACCACTTGTCTGGTCAGTGCACGGAGTGCCTGACTTACGTCCAACATCTGGGGTTTCAGTTGATGCTGGAGTGTCTCTGGAGGATTATTACCTCCTTGACCGCCATCTACTTCAAGCGGTCGACTTCCCTGAGGAACGTCTGGATTGTTTACTCCAGGAATTTGGATACCAGCATCTCGCTGTGCAGCAGCTGCTGCTGCTGCCGCTGATCTAGTCACCATAGCTTTCTAAAACGTTTCCCACAGACGGCGCCAAATGATGCGTCCAAAATCTGCTCAGCCCTTAGATCTCCTGAGAATGACCTACAAAACAAAGCGTTAGATGTGGCCCGACCACTGGGGTCAGGAGTCCACCTTCGAAGGCTAAGTCAGTTGATGAACTTAATCACAAACGGCTCTGCTAGAACACAGAGCTAAGGAATGAATAACTGGAATACGATTCAAATAGTAAGCATCTGAGTGATCACGTTCAAGTGTGTGTATCTAGATCCCTCTTTCCCTTGTGGGGAGGCGATGTTTGTATAGAGTGTACCTTCGAATCTTCTTCATTGGATGTATATGAGCCTTCTTTCGGATAGTCGTTGGATCTCAACAGATAGATCAGTAGAGTGATAGACTTCTACTAGTTTGGACTAGTAGAGGACTCCTAGGATAATCCGATCGTTATCTAATGGTTATCCTTTTGAAAGTGATAAGTGACAGCCGCAAAATTCTGCCGGTCGTCATTAGGTTAATTAACCTCCTCCATAAGTATTGGATTAGGGCGTGCTTGTGGCTGATTTAGTTTTCTTCCTCAGCAAGCTACTTCCTAAACCCGGCTCGCTTGGAAACGAGTCGATTCCCTTCGTCTCGACCGTAGTCGAGGGTCGAACCATGAATGAACCAAGTTCGATCATATTTTCTCCGTATCACATGTATAACTCGATTACAATAGTATAGAAAACACATCAGGATTCTCTACTGTAGATGTAGGTTGGAAACATCAACCAAATCACATAAATCCTATTGTTGCACTCCTCTCTGCTACTTCAGATAAAATAATAAAATAATAACATCTTAGCGCAGATGATGTGAATCCGTGTAAAAGCCGCACTTCTAGACAAAGAATAACTCCCGTATTATTGTTTATGTATAAGAATATCTTATTCTCTGCCTAAACTCCAGACTGTAGAGAGAGAAATAATGAGGAAAAGAGACTTAAAAATTTAACAAATTATTAGATTAACATTAATTAATCACCCTCTGAGTTAGACTTTGACTTAAGATAATGCAATAAAGCAGATAACCTTGTTAATTAGATCCCTGTTTTAATTAATACAAAAACTCGTGCATGAACATAAACTTGCAAGGAACAGCTCATATCTCTATTTACATTACAGTATTTTTAAGGTTTTAAATGGAAGCCTGGGACGACACCTTTGATGTGGTGGGCTGCAGAAGATGACAGGGAAGTCCTATAACCAATCTTTAAGAATCAGAATTGCTTGTTTGCTTCAACTTTGTAAAGTGATCTTGATCATCTATGTGAACCCAACTCCACTTAGCAATAGGTTTTCCTTACACGTGAAGCAAACACATTAGGTGGAACTCCTTAATCAAATTAAAATTACCCACGTGGCGCATATGGTGATAGATTTTAGGGTTTCCTCACATGAGACTTTTGATAGCATATCTTGACCTAAAATGTCTTTATTAACAAATAAAAATTAAAGAGAATCCCATATAAGCTTGTCATCTACCTTCCAGACACGCCAGTTGTACCTTTTTCTTTTATCATCGATAATTTGTGTATGATTTGCATTGGGCGAATTATTAGTATTAGATTACTCCGTTATTGTTTCAATTGTCACATGGTATGTATTATGTCGAGTAGACAAAGGACATGTGTATTTCTCAGAGAGAGAATAAGATAAAAGAGAACATGGTCTAGATTTTGAGTCAACATCCTCTCCACCTAGCCTGTCCATATAAGTCATATTCTCTTATACTTATATGAGTGTAAGACCTAGGTGTGAAACTCACACTTACAGGCCTGTTTGTAGTAGCACAGAACAGTGTGAATTTCACAGTCATGTGAGTGTGAATGTATAATTGTATGAACAAGCTGGATGAAGGGGATCCAATAAGCCATCAATCAAATTTTGAATTTTACTAAAAAGAATTTTGAGTTTTAATTAACCATTGTTTTAAAAATCCTATTCATGCTTTAAAGCATGCTTCCATTGGCCAATAGAACAAGTACCATGGTTCTCTTGGTACGCATTTGTGTACCAACACCTAACCCCCGACATTGAAGGTTAACAAAATCATAAAATCAATGTTTTAAATATGTTTTGTGATTTTAAAAAATGTCATTATTGGTTATTACCTTGTTACATGGACAATATGAACAATTAGCCTCTAGTGTTTTAATTTGGTCCCAATCTCAATCTTGCATATGCTAACTAAATGAGCAGGGTTCCAAGTAAATCCTGGAATTGGGGATGTCAAAAAACCCATGACTTGGCCCTTGGGCAACCTAATTTAGACCAAAATTAATCGAGTAGAGTAGTTCAAGCAGTTTAATGGACCTTATACAAAGTATCATATTTCTCTAGCCTACCGTACCCGTGAAGTTGTTGGAAACCAAATTATCATCTGTGAAGAAGAGACACATACACACCATAGTTGAAAGAAGAAAAAAAAAGAGAAGATTGAAGCTGGCTCTACGGTGGATTTTTTGAAGTTAAAGTTAGTGATCCTAGCAATAGTATTGAGAATTTCAAACTCAGAGAGTATAATGGATTTTGTCCTTGTCCATGTGGTCTAAGAACTTCCATGGGTCATTCACAATGAATCCATAATGGACCCAATACAATTATTTCCATCTAATTGGCCCTTGGAGGGCTTTGAACATCATGGTATAAGGACACGGTTAGTTTGATAAGTGAATGGTTTGGTGAGAGGCCAAAAATAAAAATGAGACTAAGCATCGTGTCGCCAGTGTCTATGTATGGTAATTAAAATTGGAGAACATTTTGATCCTTTACGTACATGATGGTTCGTCGATTCAAAACATGAAAAGAAACTTGGAAGTGTAAAAATAAAATAAAAAATCTCAAGATATGTCATCTTAATTCCATCTCGGTTTCAGACCTCCCAAAAAAATTCCATCTCCATTAATTTTTATTTTTTTTTAATATTAATATTTGAGCCAGGTTGAGCCTAAGATGGTCTAATATATAGATATTGGTCAATTTATGGGTAAAGTATGATAGATGTCTATGTATTTATTTATTTTCCATGAATGACATCCATACAATCATTCACCCTAATCTTCTACTCTTATCGAACCTTTTATCATGCCATTCACAATCATGAGCTCAACTTCAGTGCTGCGTATTAAATTGTGTTGCAAATAATTGATATCGAAATTTCGACCGTCCGTCTCGCTTTCAATCACTGAGAGATGAATAGTCGAGATCTCAACCGTTGACAGCAGGTGTTGCACATTTAATGTGTAGCATTCAAGTCAACCCCACAATCATAGGTATAGCACCAAAATAACAATTAGAGGATCAAATTAGAGTGCTAAGCCCATTTACCGACGGGCCAGGCCGAGGGCCAAATAGGTATAATATTTATATTTTCGAAATAGGCCAAATAATGTATCGAATAGCCGCTCACTCAATCCCGGAGATGAATGGTCGAAATCTCAACCGTTGACAGCAGGTGTTGCACATTTAATGTATAGCATTCAAGTCAACCCCCACAATCATAGGTATACTACCAAAATAACAATTAGAGGATCAAAATTAGAGTGCTAAGCTCCATTTTTTTTACGGATGGGCCATGGCCGAGGACCAAATTAGGTATAATATATACTCTTTTTTTTCCACCTTTTTTTTCCTGCCCAAAAGGATTAGTTTACACTTTACATCTACTATTGCCAGGAAGCACCTTTCTTACCTTCAAGATTTGGAAAACCATTAAACTTGGTCAATCCAGGCATATATATAGGTCAAGAAGCTCCCAATGGGAAGCTAAAGAAGAATAGTTGTGATTCACTCCCCCAATCAACTATCAACTTGAAGTTTTAGCTAGGGTTAAGTTTAGAAGTTGGAATGATGGGAAATAGTAACAGCATTTCCAATAGATGGAAGCAGCTAAGCGGGCAAGATCAGTGGAAAGACCTGCTAGATCCGCTCGACATCGATCTCCGGCAATACCTGATTCACTATGGCGAAATGTCTCAGGCAACATACGATGCTTTCAACGATGAAAAAGCGTCGAAGTTTGCCGGAAGCAGCCGATATGGGCGGTCGGATTTCTTCTCAAAGGTGGGTTTGAAGATTGCAAATCCATACAAGTATGAAGTGACTAAGTTTATCTATGCGACTTCCTCCATTGATGTCCCAGATGCTTTCATATTGAAGTCTTTGTCAAGGGAGGCATGGAGCAAGGAATCAAACTGGATAGGTTATGTTGCTGTGGCTACTGACGAAGGGAAGAAAGTGTTGGGAAGGAGAGATATTGTGATTGCATGGAGGGGGACTGTGAGGCCTTTGGAATGGGCTGACGACTTGAAATTCATATTGGTCCCTGCTAATTCCCTATTTGGACCCAGTTCTGGGGCTGCTATGGTGCACCAGGGTTGGTTGTCTATATACACTTCTGACGATCCACGCTCCAGTTACAATAAATCCAGTGCAAGAGACCAGGTACTTTGTTTTCTTCTTTCTTTCTTATTTTGTTAAGCTCTGGTCCTCTGGTTTCTTCTTTCTTTCTTACTTTGTTAAACTACTCATGGAAATCCTATTGAACCCTCATCAAAATCACTATCCCATGATCTGTTTTTCTAACACAAGTTGAGAAGGAGAAGGAAAGGCTCCTACTAAGAAAAAACACATCAGCTCAAAGCTTACCAGCTTGACCCAGAACCTAATATTGAAATTTTTTTCCATGAACGAGATCTTCTAAAAAATTGGAACCAGTGGGTGTGCTGTTTCCGAGAACTAAAAAAAGAAACTACAAACAAAGCCTGCATATACACAAAGAGATTAAAAGAATACAGATCAAAGATGGTTAAGGCATTACACTAAGATCTAGAGATAAGTTTCAAATCAAAGAAAGAATTTCTTTGTTTTCTTCTGATGGCTATGCTGGAGTGAAAAAACATTAAAACTAGTATTAAAGTATTGCTTATGCTTCTATTAGTTGTATATAATTTTCCTCCATTTTTAATATATTCGTTTGCTAACTTCTAGAGGTGGGTAGAATGCAAATCTGAAGAGATGGATTCCAAACTATGGTCTTGGGATCTAGAGGTGTCTCTCTGGGGATTTTACATAAACTCACTGTGTATAAAATTAGGTTTGGTGGCCATTGGTGGGAGTCCCAACTTCACCTTTTGTTTTAGTTTGTTTCCTGGTTTTGTAGAGGTTCTGATTTATTCTGTTTTGATTAATACAAGTGATCTTTTACTGAAAATAAATGTTGACACAAATAGAATGGCGAGATAAGATGGGTTTTTGGGTGAGAGATAAAAAAAAAAAAGAGGTTTGCTAAAGGTAAGGGAAAGCTTACTCAATAGGTCAACCGAGTAAACCAAAGTTAGGAAGAAAAGAGGGAGTAGAGTTTCTCTACGTGTGCATTCGAATTCGCGTCATGTTTCAAGGTATCTGTATTGTCTTATGATACATATCAGTTTTGCACATTAGCAATATCAAAATCATATCGATAACTTATCGTTTGCACTGCACAGGCAACGATTCTATTTCTTATAGAATATTAAGGATAAATCTGTTCAATACTATGGATTATCCACCGATATCCAATTCGATACTTTACACTTTCCATGTCAACGATACATGTTCTGTTACCATAGCTTCGTTTACATCTGTTGGAAAACTCTACTGCTGTTGCAGGAACATTCCCGTTATTACCCTGGCTTTGATGTCAAAAGAAAATGAAATAATTACTCTCTTATTTGGGTTCATAAATAGCCTCTTGGACTTAGGTGTATTCTGAAACACCTTTTAGATTTCATATATTTAGCTGTCAGTTTGGATGGAAATAAAGAATGTTCCCAAAACCTTACTAACAGCAAAGTTTGTGGAGACCTTCCTCACTTCATACCATTTAAAAATATACATAGACGAACACATATACACAAAAGTGTTGGTACCTTTGCATGTAAGTTGGGGGTTAGCCCCAAGAGATTCCCTCACGGTAAATATATTTTCCTCAACACCCCTCCACCACATATTTAGGAGAAAGATTACCTCTAGTTCTTCTTGTCAGTGATCAAAGATTGACCCCCCTTATTATATGTATAATAAAGGAATATAAAGGATGTACTATCATTTAAAATCACAGATAGAAAATCTAGACCTCCAACATGGGATGTCTAGGAAAACTAGCTAATGAAAATCCTTCGGAGAGTTGGAGCTGCACCTAAAAAAATTACAAGATTAGTAAAGGTAGATTATTCTTAAGATTTACAGCTAACCAAGACTCGAAGAGACCATTTCTTAGATGTAAAGGTAGTCATATTTGTCACATCACTCTTCTGCGTATGTGATAAAATTAGTCATGACATAGTATTTGTCACCATATGTGTCAATGATAAGATTTTTTTCAATATAATAAGTTAATCTTCCGCATATTTAGGTTTCGTAGACATTATAGGGTTTTTTTTTTCTTTTTTCTTTTTAAAGGTATTTAGGGTATCTAACAGTACTGGGTTTCGTAGAGCATACGGTTTCTAAATAAACAAATTATCAAAACGTCACATTCAATATTAGCAGGTTGAGAGCGTAGAACCCAAGCAAAACCATCCAGATTGACCTAAATTGAGCTTGACATAAGGAATATTTCACTATGAAATTAAAGGTGTTTTACGGTTTAAAATTCAGAACACCCAGATCTATCTTTTAAAGAATACTAGTCCAGATAATCGGGTCAGATAAAAATATAATACATGCGTGTAGGTTAACCTAGTAGGATTAAGCAACAATTTTTAAACAAAATTTTCGTAGCGCGTATTTATATTTCACTACTTTTGATTTAAATATTTTGTGGATGGCATCTTAGGTACTGGGTGAGGTAAGAAGGCTTGTGGAAAAATACAAGAATGAAGAGATCAGCATTACTGTAACAGGGCACAGCTTGGGAGCAGCACTTGCAACTCTAAGCGCAACAGATATAGTAAACAGCGGAGCAAACAAGCCTAAGGACCAACCGAACAATGGTTGCTTAGTTACAGGCTTCGTCTTCGCAAGTCCCCGAGTTGGAGATGCCAACTTCCTTAGCTTCTTCTCCAGTTTGAATAACCTCCGAGTGCTGCGAATTCGAAATGTCCCTGACATTGTTCCTAACTACCCAGCCGTGGGATACTCGGATGTTGGACAAGAACTGGTTCTCGATACTCGAAAGTCGAACTACTTGAAGAGCCCAGGTGATCTTTCAAGTTGGCACAGCTTAGAAGCGTACCTTCATGGTGTTGCTGGCACACACGGATTGACAGGTGATTTCAAGCTAGAAGTTGAACTTGATATTGCACTTGTGAACAAGAACATGGATGGTTTGAAAGATGAATATCTTGTGCCCGTTTCATGGTGGACTGAGAAGAATAAGGGTATGGTTCAAACTTCTAATGGTTCTTGGAAGTTAATGGACCATCAGGGAGACGTTGGTTTTTGAATTTGTGGGTTCATCTTATAGCGGTCCTAATTGTCCAACAGTCCTTGGAAGTTACGGAACCATTCGGGAGACACTGACGTTGAGTTCTATATATTCTGTGTGTAGGTTAATAATTCCATATATTTCAATTTGATTAATTGATAGGGGAAAAATCCTTACTTGGATTCACTTTCTTAAATATTGAATTACCGCAGCAGAAGTAATTTGGATTCCATGTCCTCATTCCTCCGCCAAAGCTTCACCGGTGTGATTCCACAATCTCTAGGAAAGAGAATAAATTTCACAACCCAAATGCCGTGGAATGATGGTATGGATATCTAAAGCAAAGGGAAGAAAACCTTTCTGCGTTTCTAGGAGAGAGGGAGAGAGAGATGGGAGCCGCCTTTCTTTGGAAAATCTCATGCACGAATAATTCACACTTTCAAGTGATGCGGTGGTTACAAATCTATAATCCTATATTTTATAACTGCCTAAAAGTGATTTTTCAGATTTGCCTTTGGGCACATGATTTATTAATAAAATAATTAATAAATCCCAACATCTCCCACTTGCACAAGGGCAAGTGTTAATCTCTCTGTCACAGTATGTCCCAGACACACATGTATATCCCAAATATACAATTCAATCTCTCTGCTATGTATCCCAGATACATAGACCTCTTGTGTCCCAAACACACATGTATATCCCAGATATACATATATATTGATATATTTGCTATGTATCCCAGATACATAGACCACTTATGTCCCAGACACTAACATCCACAAGTCATACTGGCAAAATGGGTTGTGCAACCGGTGATATACCTCCACGCGTAAGCCCAAAACTAGAAACCTTCCCGGAAGGTCAAAATGACACATTACTCAAAGAAACACATCAAATAAAAATTTATATACCACAGTGTCCTAGATTTATTCAAACTCACCAGACTAAAGGTGTGAAATCCAGCCCTTTCCTAACCCTGACCCTGACCCGGATCCATTGGTGTTTGTAGGTCCGAAGACCCGGAGTAGTGGAAAAAGAGACTTGTGGGCCCTCATAGTCGAAGATTTGGTGTATGACTCAAGGCCTAGGGATATTGACAATGATGCCCCTTACTTGGATACATTGTCAGTATTCATTGCGAAACTGCACTTAGAAAGGGGAGAGCGTAGTTGAAGTACGTGATACATTTCCGATCTCGTTCCGGAGGTATTTATCTATTCTAGACTTGTTGATTGACTTGTAGGAGAAAACCCAACTCAATTTGGATCAGTCTGGCCTTCCATTTCCCTGATTGAAGTTGTTGTTAAGGTTTGGTCGACTGGCCAGTCAACCAATTAGTCGACCAATAGAATAGTAAATTCGAAAATTACAAAATTCTCTATTATTTTAACCCTACTTTTTGGGAACTCGTGAATAGAAGCCTAACCTAATCATTGGTACTCCAGAGCTCGAGGAGTGAGCTTCCCAAAGCCCTCTCTTGAAGTTGGTGAAGGATCTTGGTCTCAATCATTGCATTCCCTCTTCATTCACTTCCTCAAGATATGATTCCTCTCTCTCATCCTCTAATCTACTCTTTCCTCTACTCTTTTTCAGTATTGAGATCATGGCTGAAGTGCTGCAACCTTGCAAACACTTAGCCATGTGTTTCCCTTTCATCTCCATTAATTTCTTCTTATTCTTGCTATGCTATGCATTCAATACAATCAATAGCATTGCATTTCCATGATTCTTGTCATTCCAACTTGTCTTATCAACCTAAACTGATGTATAGATGCATGCCAGGTCTGATTTACTATTGGTTAATGATTTTAGTATAGTTCTTATCACTTCCTTAGCTGATTCCCCATCATTCCTTGCCATTGCAACAAACCCCATTTCAATTCTTGATGTTAGCATATAGAACATAGGGTTTCAATTTGGGTATTCCTAATTGGACTGTTGGATCTTGATAATTTTCATTGTGTAGTGTCCCTATATTGCTATGATCATTCCCTCCAAATTTCAGATCGATCCGAGACCTGGAAGATCAGTTTCGGGCCCAATTTCCCTATGCTGCCCGTAACTAATCCTCTTGGTCGACTGCTTGTTCGACTAGTTAGTTGACCAATCAGTCGACCAAAGGAAAACAACAACTCAACTCTTGCTCGTTTCGCTTCGTTTGATCTCCGATTTGATTGTTTCCTTCTCTAATGTTACTTATATGTTATCTAGGGTTTAAGCATTAAGTTGGGGACTATCCTAAGTGGTATTTGCTATTATTCCCTTCGATTAAGGTAAGGACAATTATACCCATATGACATGGACTATGTGCTTATTCAATGATGATTGGCAACTTGATATGTTTTTTTTATCAATTCTATTTAGACATTATATGACTACTGTAGTTGTCTTTTAACAACAATAACATGTTTAAGTACTCTTGTATATCATGTCTACTTAATTATTGTTATTTACATTACACTTGAATTATGCGATGTTATGAGATGACTTTCAATATGATGATGAATCATGTATGTGTATGATATGGAGAAAATATAACCGAACCTGATTCAATCTTGGTTCGACCCTCGACTCCGGTCGGGACGAAAGGAATCGAGCCGGCTCCAGGAGATAGCTTGCTGAGGAAGAAAACTAACTCAGTCACAAGCACGCCCTAATCCTCTACGATCGGAATAAGCTATTCGACAAAGAGACGGGTAGTAGCATTTGGCGGCTATCACTTATCGCTATTATATGGATAACTACCATATAACGATCGTAATATCAAAGGAGTCATCTACTAGTCCAACCTAGTAGGGATCTATCACTCAACGGATCTATCCGTTAAGATCTGACGACTATCCGAAGAAGGCTCAAATACATCCAACGAAGGAGATTCGAAGGTACACTCTATATAAGACATCACCTACTCATAAGGTAGAAGACACATACAATTTGAATCGTATTCTCGTTATTCATTCCTTAGCTCTGTGCTCTAGTAGAGCCGTTTGTGATTAAGTTCATCAACTGACTTAGCCTTCGGAGGTGGACTCCCGATCCCAGCGGTCGGGCCACATCTGACGTTCATTTTTGCAAGTCATTCTCAAGAGATCTAAGGGCTAAGCAGATTTTGGACGCATCATTTGGCGCCGTCTGTGGGAAAGGTTTCAGAAAGCCATGGTGACTAGATCATTGCAGCAGCAGCGGCAGCAGCAGCGGCTGCTGCGGCCCAGCGAGATGCTAGAGTCCAAATTCCGGGAGTAAATAATCCAAATATCCCAGAGGGAAGTCGACCCCTTGAAGTGTGGGAAGATGGTGGTCAAGGAGGTAATAATCCTCCGGATCCACTCCATTATCAACTGAAGCTCCAGATGTTGGAGGTAAGTCAGGCGCTCCGTGTGCTGACCAGACAAGTGGTGGCACCGCAAGCACCCGATCACCGTGATGCAGGAAGACGCGCATTACAACAGAAGCAACGATTGATCGATGAACAGAATGTCGGTCAAAATTTTCGGGAAGGCGACCGATGGCAAGAAAGAGAACCTAGAAGAACTAGAGAACTCCCTAGGCGAGACGATCAGTTCGAAGGACCGCAAGGAAGTACAACCGATTCAGATACAAGGTTGGGTGCAGGAGTACGAACTCACTCACCAACCATCAGACGTGTGGCTCGAGAGAATGATCGTGTCATCGGAGATCGATCCGCACATATTTGTCAAGAATTTGCCAATATCAATAAAAAAAACTTGGACAATTAGCAAGAGGGAGAATAACTGATGATATTTATTCGGTTATTCGAAAAACTCCGTTTTCCGGGCCCATTGCCAGATATTAGTTTCCTCACAATTTCCGTTTGCCGACTTTTTCCACGTTTGATGGTTCGGGAGATCCCACTGCTCACATCAGTTATTATCAGCAGACTATGGCTGTTGCGGGTAATTCTGATGAAATCCTTTTCAGGGTTTTCGATTCATCCTTGACCGGAGCAACACAGAAATGGTTCTCGAATCTCCCGTCAGGAAAGATCGTGGATTTTGAAGAATTGGCGCGCAAATTCATAAGACGATTCCAAAGCGGAATCCAGATCAAAAAGACTGAGGAGACCTTGTTCACTATCAGACAAGGGAAAAGTGAATCGATTCGGGAATACCCGAAAAGATTCAACAGGGTCACAATGGAGATAGAGAATCTAGATGAGCAAGTGGCTAAAACTACTTTGTTCACTAGACTCACTAACCGATGACTCTTGGAGTTATTACTTCAAGATATGCCTACCACTTATGCTGAACTGGTGCAAAGATGCCAAAAGCAGGCAGAGGTCACGGAGATCCTAGACGCACGCCAGGGGGATAATAAAGCCTCTACAAAAGAACAGAAGGCCCCTGAGGACAAGCAAAAGCCAAAGTAGAATGTTCGTGACCGGGTCAGAAAGCCTCACCAGGCGTGGAGACAAAGATCTCCCGGTAAAAGTGAGTATACTCCATTAAATACTCACCAGGCTGATATTTTAAATATTATCAAGAAACAGAATATCTTGAAGTGGCCTCCAAAGCTTCCCACCAAACCTGGGGAGCAAGATCGAGAAAGGTATTGCCATTTCCACAAGGATTACGGTCATTATACCAATGATTGCAGACATTTAAAAGCAGATATTGAGAGATTGATATCTCAAGGGCAATGTCCAATTTCGTCAAAGGAAGACGAGCAGAACAACGAGACACAGGTAACCAAAGGGACCGCTCGGTTAGCCCAAAACAACCGATGGAGGCTCCAAAATCTAAGAAGGGTAAGGAGGTGATCGATGCCACTCGGTCACCCATACTAACAATATTTGGAGGTCCCGAACTTGAGTCGCTCTGGAAGCTGAAAGCCAAATCCAAGTTTGTTGGGACCGGAGAAACACAGAAGCGCAAAAGGCCAAATGGTGAGGGTTCGATCACCTTCGGTGAGGAAGATGAAAGAGGCATATGTTTACCTCATGATGATGCCATAGTCATCAAGGTAGAAATCGCGCGCCGTGAAGTACATAGGGTATTAGTTGACACCGGGTCTACTGCAGACCATTTATCTTATGCAGCTTATCAAAAGCTTAAAGTGGATGAAGACTTGATGGAGCCGTCATCCACACATCTATATGGCTTTGCGGGATCGTCCGCAATAGTAGAAGGATCAGTACAGCTAGATCTGTGATTGGAAGCTTCCCCAAAGAGGCTACTGTTCGGGTAAATTTCTTGGTGGTTCAAGAGCTTCCGGCTTATAACGTCATCCTCGGAAGGCCATCCTTATCAAAGTTAGGTGCTATAGTCTCAACGAAGCACCTAAAATAAAATTCCATATAGAAATGGGGATCGGTCAAGTCTCATCTGATCAGAGAATCTCTCGACAATGTTATGTAGCATATTTAAAGGATAAGGAGGGCCCAAGAAAGGTAACTGCGTTACCAATAGAAGTACAAGATGATCGGGATGAAGCAAAAATGCAAAGGCTCGAGCTGGTAGAAAAGTTGGAACAAATCCAGCTGTATCCCGATGATGAAAAAAGAATTACTTACATCGGATCTGAGCAACTGGAAGAATTCAAAAAGGAGTTGAAGTCTTTTCTTCAACAAAATAGCGATGTGCTCGTGTGGTCTGCGGACGATATGCCAGGAATTGATCGGCAAGTTGCAGAGCACAAACTTTGGATAGATCCGAAGGTGAAACCAGTAATTCAGAAGAGGAGAAATTTCTCTATAGAAAAGTACGAAGCCGTTCGGGGTGAGGTTGAAAAATTAAAGAACTCTGGTCTCATTGAACCCGTTGAATGCCCAATCTGGTTGGCCAACGTGGTAATGGTAAAAAAGGCAAATGGAAAGTGGAGAATATGTACTGATTACACTGATCTCAACAAGGCTTGCCCAAAAGACTGTTACCCGTTGCCCAGGATTGATCTGTTGATAGATGCAACAACAGGATATGAAACATTGAGTTTCATGGATGCATACTCAGGATACAACCAGATCCTCATGAATGAAGAGGACGAAAAGTTTACGGCTTTCATGACTGATCGTGAGAGTTTTTATTACAAAGTCATGTTGTTTGGCCTGAAAAATGCAGGGGCTACTTATCAGAGGGTCGTCAACAAAATTTTTAAAGACTTGATCGGGAAGAACGTGGAAGCGTATGTTGACGATATGCTGGTAAAAAGCACTGCGAGAACAAAGCACATCGAAGATTTAGCAGAGGCATTTTCAGTACTGCGAAAATACCAAATGAAGCTAAATCCGGAAAAATGTGCCTTCGGAGTATTGTTGGGCAAGTTCTTGGGCTTTATGGTATCACAAAGAGGTATTGAGGCTAATCAAGCCAAAATACAAGCTTTGATTGATATGGAAGCCCCCAAGACTGTTCGAGATGTGCAATGCTTAACGGGGAGAGTAGCCGCGTTGAATCGTTTTATCTCACAGTCAGGAGAAAAGTGCCTACCTTTTTTCAAAGCACTCAAAGACTTGAGGGGCAGTAAGGAGGAAAAATGGACTGGAGGAGGGTCGAAGGCTTTCGAAGATCTGAAGAAAACACTGGGAAGACCACCACTATTGTCCCGACTTGAAAAGGGAGAAATTTTAAAGCTATATTTAGCAGCATCCCCTTCGGCGGTAAGCGCGGTGACACGGTACTATCAGATCGAGAAGCAGGCTCTAGCTCTTATGATAGCAGCTAGAAAACTACGGCCATACTTTCAAGTTCATCCAATCGAGGTATTTACTACTTTTCCCCTTTGTAAAGTTCTTCGTAAACCTAATTTGTTTGGAAGAATGGTAGCTTGGTCGGTCGAACTTAGCGAGTTCCAAGTATGCTTTAAGCCTCGAACGGCAATTAAAGCTCAACCCAGCCCTACTGCACTGGTAGAGGAAATTGTAAAACCCAGCCCTAACCTTGACCCGGAAACCTTGTTATTTGTAGGTCCGATGACCCGAAGTAAAGTAAGAAGTCAGCTTTGGGCCATCCCAGTAGAGGACTTGGTGTCTGGCTTTGAATCCATGAAAGTTGATGATGAGGTTCTATTTATGGAAACTGAATCCTGATGAAGATCTAATTAGTTGATGGACTTGGAGTGCTCTCTATCTTGGTTTGAAGGCATTTCTACCTATTAGGTAAGTCACTTGACTTGTGTGCAAAACCCCTTTAGGATTGGATTTGATCTGGACCTTCAATTCCCTGTTTTGGTCTTGCTGTCAGCATTGGTCGATCGATTGGTCGCTGGGCCGATCGACCAATCCACTCGACCAATGAGTGTTGTCTTTGGCAATTAGGTTGTTCTTGCTCTATTTAAGTCCAATCTCGAGTCCACTTCGTATTTGCTGCCTCCAAACCCTCTCGGAACGAACCAAAGACCTCTGCAAGTCATCTCTCTTGCATCCTTGGTGTTTTCTTGACGGATCTTCGTCGAAACTCTTCTTTTTGCATCAAAAGGTATGTCTACTCTCTCTTCTTCTCCTCCATCTTTGTTTTTCTTTCCTTTTTGGGTTGAGACAGTAGAAGAGATGCTGCATTCTCTGTTGCAAACATCTCTCGAACATGTTCTCATGATCATCCTAAGGATTTGAGGCTAGAACAATGATCTTAACCATGATCATTGCAAGCTTTTGAAGGAATCATGATCAAACCATGATTTAATCTCTGTTAAACTTCTAATCTGAATTCTGATCTCTTTGGATCTTCTATGTTGATCATGTTAGTAGTTAATTCTGTGTTTCTTTCCATGATCCATAATCTATAGATTTCTAGTTGTTCTCTTCTACCATACTATGTGTTCTTCATGATGCATGGTAGTTACATATATGGTAGGTTTTATTTCCTTATTTAGATTTATGCTTCTAAGCCTTATTCCATGAAGATCTATGTATGTTTTCATGTTTTCATTACCGAAAGCAATGATCCATCCTCCTATTGTTCTTGTCTTTGTTTTCTATTTCAAATTCATCAAGATCCATGGTTGATTTAATTATGGTAACTTTTTGTTTCCTAATTTGGATCTTGATACCTTGATTTGATTAGTGTTTTGAGGTCCCCTATTTGTTAGAATACTACTGATGTAGTCTACCCCTTGATTAGTACCCTTTTGAACCACCAAATTCGGATTTCATATCTTAAAACTGTTTTTTTTTAGGTTATCGTCTGCATTGGTCGGATTGATTGGTCGACTGGACCACTCGACCAATCCACTCGACCAATGAGTACAAGCAACTCCAGATTTGGTCCGTTTCGGATGTTTTGATATCTTTTCTGTTAGGGATCTTTCCTAATATGTTGTATATACTTGTTTAGGACTTTCTTCTCAAGTTTGCCAAGATCTTACTTGACTTCTTAGGATTCCTTTGCGAGTTATAAAAGGTAAGGATGGTTACTTCCTTAATTACATAGATAGCATGAATCTAGTTTCTATGTTTGAATATCATAGATATGATTCCTAAATTAGATTCTTACAATGATATACTACTGTTGCATAACTTTGATTACAGTAGCATTATTTATTCATGATGAATTGATTCATGTATGATTTACTTACCAATGTTATACAAATGATTGTAATTATTGATTTCTTTCCATATATGAAGTTACCATATATGTGATGATATGAATTGATGCATGTGTATGCTTAAGTATGGTTTGGAAAGGAGAGGTGTCCTTTTGACACTTCTGTCCTTGGACTACTACGGGAATATTATGGGATGTTTCCGGAGATGCCCTCTGGACACCTTCCTAAACCGTTGGATGACATATCTAGGATTGTCTAGTAGTGTTTGGCTAGGATGTCCTGTTATGTCGACCCTAATCGGAGGGGTATTGAGACCGAACGACCCGTGGTAGCAATGGGGATTCATGGGCGCTCAAGACCGGTAACCAACCCGTGAGAGGACAGGAATCACATTGTGGGGGCCATTTATTGGTAGGGTTGCATATGATTAGACTTGGGCTCACGGGCGCTTAAGACCGGTAACCAACCCGTGAGAGGACGTGAGAGCTTCCCGTTTACCATATGTGGATGATCAATAGGGTTGATGAGTCCGTAGTCCGAGTTGGTCGGTGCCATAGGATACACCGACTCTAGTGTGAAGGATACCGGAAAGGATCGTCGGGGACGAGGAATGGAAGTATCTCGGATCCGACTTGATGTAACTAAGTAGAAGACTTGCATTTGGCTAGGTTTTACCCCGACATGCGCCAAGTACTTATACCAAATGGTTGTGAGAGAGTGTGTTGACTTAACCCCCGCCAAGGTTTGTCCCGAGGGATGAAGGACCCATTACCAATCGGCTGCTCGAGACCGGTGAAATGATCCGTGAGAGAATCCAAGATATCTTAAATGGTTGAGGATGTGAGTGGACTTTCCTAAAGAAGTACGGTGCTATGACTTAAAGCATGTCCGCCAATAGAGACCAGCATACATAGAGTTAGATTCATTCATTCATTGCTTGTCTCATATCATATTGCATTCATGATTGTTGCTGGAATCCCGCCATTTATGTTATTATGGATTTTTAATCGCCTTTACCGAGTTTCTTTGAAACTCATTCCTTTATTGTACAATGTTGTTAGACTATCCCGCAGTGTACCGAGTACTATGACGGTCCCTATGAAGAAGCGCAAGGCGAAGAGGCATATCTCCAGGAAGGTGATTGCGGTTACCACAATTACTCGAAGATCCCGCGGGTGGTTATGCTCCGTACGATGCTTAGTCCGACCATTGAGTGGAAGCGTCCTTGTGCTATTTATGAGATTTACACTTACAAGGATGTTGTCTATAAAGTGGAGAACAATTTAGTTACCCAATGTACTTGTTACTGGGATTAGGTTTTGTCTAGTTTATTCTTTTAGAGCTACTTTTCCGCTGGTTGTAAAGTGGGATTTTTGCCTCGCTTTACTTATCTCGTTTGATACCTCGATTATATTTAGTATTCTCGATTCATTTATGATTCATTCTTTCTTTATTGGATCTATGATTTATCTTCCGCACCCATGTTATGATTGTTCATGATTATGTTATTGTTTATGTGGGAGGTTGATCACTCGATACCCGATCTTCGGGCCGTGGATCACACTCTCGGGTATGCCGATAGGGTACCGGGCCGGGAGGGCGTGATGATTGGTATCGGAGCCCAAGGTTCGAGGAGATCCTAACCACAAAAGACAACAACTCGAACATTCCCGAGACATTGATCTGAAATGACTCTTCTACTCTTAGAAGTGAATAATAGAACACCGAATTAGAAACTTGACCTTTGAGGCATAACGTAACATTTCGAATAACATACAATAATTATACTTGAACAAATGTCACTAATGCAAGGAAAAGAAAGTTGCATAACATACAATAATTAAAGAGAAACAAAAATGAACTTCATTAATTTCAAAAGTTTTTACAACGATTACATCCGAAATGCATAAATGGAAATCCTAAGGTACAGTCTATCTAGGTGATCCGCTCCGATCTCTCATATGCTCCGAACTCCTCTCGCTAGCCGAGTCACCCGATGCTCTATCCTATCCCGTCGTGACTCCATCCTCTCGTACATCTGCTCCCGTCCGACCTCCATCCTCTCTAGCATGGAAGTCATCGATCTCATCCGTGCACCAAGATCCGAAGTCTCCGGAACCGCATGTGAAGGGCCACCTACCTCGAAGTGTGATGAAGGAAACTCGTGATGCACATGTGCTCAGCCTCGCGCATATCCGCATCATCTCCGGCCCGATCATCACTATCGGGACCGATATCCTCTCCTCCATCCTCCGATCCCTAATCCTCATCCTCCGATTCATCATCATCCTCACCCTCCGGACCAGGAGATCTCTCCGATCGATGTAGTCTCATCCGACGAATGGTCCGAGTCCCAATAGGGTATCCCCGTGATCTAGTGTCCACCGGTGTATCCTCGAAACTCACCCCGAAATGCCCGAAGATCAAAGTCGAAGCCTCCCATAGCAAAGGTTCCGCATGCTAGGCCGCAGAACCAAGTCCAAAGCATGACCCGCTGAATGATGTAGGAGAGATCGATCTCGAAGCCCATGTAGATGCGGTAGATGACTAAGGCCTCCATCACCGTGACCCGATGGTGATGTCCGGCTTTCGGCATGATGTTTCGGCCGACTATGCGACCGATAATACGTGCAGAACCCGTCATCCGTCCGCTAGTCCACGGTGTGAAGCATCGACGGCTATCCCATAGCGTAGAGCATATCTCGCGAAGCTCGTACGGCATCAGATGGCTGTCCAGTATCCGCTCCCCGCAGTATCCACACACACCGCCGTGGATAGTAAGGAACCCGCAAGATCTCAGCCAAGTGTCCGGGTAGAGAAGCGAATCCGAGTCCGGAAGACCCCGCACCCGAGGACAAGTCTAAGTGGATGTCCTTGGCCTCGAGCCTCCTCGTGTAAGTAAGGTTGCTGAAGAACAACCTCACTAGCTCCGGTATACCGGTAGATCCTCGGTGAAGAGATGAGTCCACCGTAATGTGTCGAACCTCCGCCGAATCCTAAAGGCTCGAGCTGGGCGTAAGTGAAGTAGACGTCCCATCTCGATGTTGCAAAGAGCTGAAGTAGGCCTCGTACAGAACTCGGCCCGAGGTGTGTCAAACATGTCCGGTCTCCTAACCTCCCGTCTAGGCTCGAAAGGAACCCGACCTCTCGCCCCTAAGAGCACCTACGATGCGACCACGACCTCTACCTCCTCCTCGCCCTCCCCTCTCGCATAGTGTATCCGTGAAAGAGACAAGAGACAATTCCAATTAGTGCTATTTTAAGATTTGAGCCAAAAGGGTATTTTCGTAATTTTTCGGAAAATTTCAAATTTGGGGGAAATTTGATTTGAACATACTAGCATGTGCGCAATACTTGGAATTTCATGTCTATGAAGTTGTTTTGATGAAAATCGATCGAAAACTTGGATTAAAGCGAAAAATTCAGCAAGAAGGAAATTTGGGGATTTTGCAATTTAGGTCAAAATTGGATTTTTGAAAAGTTGAAATTGGTTAAATCAAATTGTATGGACCTATCTACAATGTCATCTTGAGCATGTAGCATTTGATCTCGTGCGAAAATTCCAAGCGGTTTGAGAGAAAACGGAATTTTTCTAAAGATATCGATTTCGGTATAAAACTTTGCGAGATGAGCACCAATGTGTTAAAACTTGTTGTCTATGCATGGCATTGTGTTTAAAACCTAGGGAATATGTTTCTAAGCATTCCTAAGCATGATTTCTAAGCATTGGATACAAGTAAAACATGGTTTTATTGAAATGCAAGCATGAGAAGATGAAAATGGATGAAAGAATGAGAAATTTACCTTGTTTGTGAAGATGGTGTGTTGTGGTGTTGTTGTTGAAGCACTAAATCACCTCAAGAACACTTGTGGGAACTCTTGGAGATTTTCCCTAGAGCTCTCTCACCTTTGGAAGAAGTTAGAATGAGGTTGGAATGTGGAAATGAGGCTTATAATGCGAATTTTCGCATTCTGTCCGCATTGGTCGACTCATTGGTCGACCGGGTCACTCGACCAATCACTCGACCAATGGTCACAAGTTGACCTCATTTGCTGTTGAATTTTTGGAAAATGTGATTTTTGCCTTATGGAATATTGTTTGATGACTATATGGATATATTTGAGCATGATTTAAGTTTTCAAATCATTTGGACTTGTGGTTTATGTTGAATCTTCGAAATTCGGTATTTTGATGTTCTCGGTTTATGCGTAATGGTTACTCCGAGAAGTGGGCGTGGTGAATCCAGTGGTCATGGAGGTGGTGAAATACCTCGGGAGGTGGTGAAGTACCTCATGGAGGTGGTGAGATACCAAATGTTGATCAGGGGTACTCATGAGATCCCCGGTGCCCCGAATGTTGGAAGTTTCGTAGATATTGCCAATATTATGGGCAATATGATGCAGCAAGAAGCGGCTCGGCTCAACCAGATGTTGGTGGGTTTCATGACTCGCATAATGAGACCCGGGCTGGTGCTAATGCGAATCCTCATGCCGCAGTCCTCCGAATGCGGGAGGTTTAGCCGGAACTCCTCATACTCGCTTGATGGAGAGTTTTCTCAAGATGCAAGTACCCACTTTCACCGGAGTTACCAAGGACCCCTTGTTTCCTAACAAGTGGCTTCGTGAGTTGGAGAAGGCTTTCCGACATCCGCAATGCTCGGAAGCTCGAAGATTTTGTTTGCTGAACAGAAGTTGCAACAAGAAGCCGATGCATGGTGGATCTCCACTCGTCCCGTTTTGGAAGGTTTGCATGCAGGAGTTGTAACTTGGGGAGTTATTCAAAGAGGCTTTTTGTATGAACTACTTTCCCGAGGCGGTGAAAGATGCGAAGGAAGCCGAGTTCATGATTTCGACTCAAGGAACTCGTCTCGTGTTGGAGTACCAACGGAAGTTCGAGGAGCTTCATTTCTTTGCTCCAGATTCTTTGAAGGAAGACCTCGCCAAAGCAAAGAAGTTCTTCAAAGGATCGCGCCCGCCATTAAAGCTTACCTCACATCCAGCCTATAGTGAGCTATGCTCAAGTGGTGCGTAACTCGAAGAAGTTGGAAGAAACAGAGAAGGAAAGTGCTCGTGTGCAAAAGCCTTGGCGATCAAGGAATTCTGGTTTGGTGGATCGCAATGACCGTCGTTTTGTGAGACCTACACCCTACCCCACTCCTACCTTCGTCAGGCTAAGAGTGTAGGTCGAACACGGGTTTTCAGCAGCCCGGCCGGTTTAGACAAGATGGCGGAAACCGACCACCAGCAAGTGCAAGTGCAAGTGCAAGTGCAAGTGCAAGGCCTTTTGTTCGAAGCCCTCCGTTGCAGCCACCCCTATTGGATCCAAAGCAATCCTCGTCTCGCTTCTACCGCAAGCAAGCTGGTCATTTTGCTCGTGCCTCGTCCGGGCGGCTCGCCGCCCAGCAGCCCGCCCCAAGTGGTGAAGAGTGCTCCCCGCTCCTCCCTCCGGTAGAGTTTTCAGTATTTCCAAAGGCGGAGCAGGATCCAAGCCATGATGTGATTATGTGTACATTGTTAGTCGCTTCTATTTCTCGCATTTGTCTTATTTGATACGGGTGCATCTCATTCGTTCATGTCATCTCGCATTCATCAAGAAGACTAACCTAATCCCCGAGAAGTTGTCTAGTTGTTTATTGATTAGTACACCTACTGGTCCTGTTGTGAAACTAGATAAGGGGTTATCTAAATGTCCCGTGTTGATTGGTGAGAAGAACTTGGAAGCCAATTTTGTGATTCTTGACATGAAGGACTTCGATGTTATTTTGGGAATCGATTGGTTGACAGCCCACAAAGCCGTGTTCCTTTGTTCCTCAAAGAAGATTCAGTTCCATATTTGTGGAAGTCCGGTCTTTGAATTTCGTGGTGAAAAGAGAAGGGTTTGTAAGAAGGTGCCGTCTCGTGACCGATGCAAGTCTATGCCCTAGTGGATGATGCTTCATCCGAAGGCAAGGGTATAGTGGAGAAAAGAGTCGACGAAGTCGAGTTGTCTGCGACTTTGTTGATGTCTTCCCCGATGATCTATCGGAGTGCCTCCGGACAGAGATGTCGAATTCTCTATTGATCTCGTCCCCGGTGCCGCACCGGTATCTAAAGCTCCGTACAGATGGCTCCTACCGAGTTGAAAGAGTTGCAAAATCAGTTGAATGAGCTCATCGATAGAGGTTTCGTGCAGCCTAGTGTGTCACCTTGGGGAGCTCCGGTCTTGTTCGTCAAGAAGAAAGACGGTAGTATGCGCTTGTGCATCGACTACCGTGAGTTGAATAAGTTGACTATCAAGAATAGATATCCGCTGCCCGTAATCGATGATCTCTTCGATCGGTTGAAGGGTGCAGTTGTGTTCTCAAAGATTGACTTAAGGTCCGGATATCACCAATTGAAAGTGAAGTCTAGTGATATCTTCAAGACAGCTTTCCGAACGCGGTATGGTCACTACGAATTTAGAGTCATGCCCTTCGGATTGACCAATGCTCCTGCGGTGTTCATGGACCTCATGAACCGAGTATTTCATGATGTGCTTGATAAGTTCGTGATTGTTTTCATTGATGACATCTTGATCTATTTGAAGAGCGAAGAAGAGCATGCGAGTCATCTAAGTTTCACTTTGCAAAGGTTGCGAGAAAAGAAGTTGTTCGCTAAGTTTAGCAAGTGTGATTTCTCGGCTTAAGAGAGTGGTATTCCTTGGTCATGTAGTTTCAGCCGAAGGTATTCGTGTCGATCCTGAAAAGGTCCAAGCTGTGGCTGATTGGGAAAGACCGAAGTCAGTAACGGAAATAAGAAGTTTTCTTGGATTGGCGGGTTACTACCGAAGGTTTATTGAGAACTTTTCTCGGTTGGCTGCTCCTATGACTAAGTTGACCAGGAAAGAAGAAAAGTTTGTTTGGTCTGACGCCTGTGAGAAGAATTTCCAAGAGTTGAAAGATAAATTGACAAGTGCCCCGGTTTTGACTATACCCGATAGTTCCGGTGGTATGACAAGTGTATACCGATGCGTCAAAGATTGGTTTGGGTTGTGTACTGATGCAGCATGGCAAGGTCGTAGCCTATGCTTCTCGGCAATTGAAGGATTATGAGCGGAATTACCCCACTCACGATCTAGAACTTGCCGCCGTTGTCTTTGCTTTGAAGATTTGGAGACATTATCTTTACGGTGAGAAGATTGCCATTTTCACGGATCATAAGAGTTTGAAATACTTCTTTACCCAAAAGGAGTTGAACATGAGACAAAGGAGATGGTTGGAACTAGTCTCCGATTATGATTGTGATATTCAAGATCATCCTGGGAAAGCAAATGTTGTTGCTGATGCTCTTAGTAGGAGGAACCAGAAGAAGACTTTGGATTTGAATGCTTTGAGTTTACCATTGTGGTCTTCTATTGAGAGTTTTGATTTGGAAATCGTTCCCGAGAATTCTGATTTTATTCTTTTCTCGCCATGACGGCAAGATCTGGTCTTAGAGATAAGATTGTTGCTCACAGAGTTCGATCAAGAGTTTTTGATCAAAGTTGAGAAGATTTCTTCGAATCCCGAGTCGGACCCCCGACTTTGGTATATCCATGGATGGTGCTTTGTTGTTTAGAGGAAGACCGTGTGTGCCTGCAAACGAAGAAGTTAAGAAAGAAATATTGAAGGAAGCACACCAGTCGGTCTTTCTTGTACACCCGGGAAGCACCAAGATGTACAAGGACTTGAAGGAACATTTTTGGTGGATTGGTCTAAAGGCGGATGTTGATGATTTTGTTGCCAAGTGTGAGACTTGCCAGCATGTGAAAGCCGTTCGACAACCTCCATCTGGATTACTTCAACCCCTTCCTATTCCTAGTTGGAAGTGGGAGGATATCTCCATGGACTTTGTGACTAGCTTGCCTCGGACAAGTAAAGGCAATGACACTGTGTGGGTGATTGTTGATAGGTTGACCAAATCAGCCCATTTCATTCCTATGAAGATCACTCATACCTCGGATAAGCTAGCAAGGCTTTATGTGGATAATGTGGTTCGTCCGCATGGTGTGCCATTGAGTATTGTCTCGGATCGTGATCCTAGGTTCACCTCAAGGTTTTGGAATAGTTTGCGGAAGGCCTTGGGAACCCAATTGAACTTGAGTACAGCTCATCATCCACAGGTCCGATGGACAATCCGAGCGGACAATTCGGACATTGGAAGACATGCTCAGATCTTGTGTGGTGGATATGGGTGGTAATTGGGATGAACACCTAGCTTTGGTTGAGTTTGCCTATAACAACAGTTATCAAGCCACAATAGGCATGGCTCCATTCAAGGCTTTGTATGGCAGTACTTGTAGGACACCTTTGTACCGGGATCGAGACAGTGAAAGAAAAGTCTTAGGTCCCGAGATGATAGAAGCTACAAGTGCTATGGTAGATATGATAAGAGAAAGGATTAAGTCCGCCCTGACCGAGACAGAAATCTTATGCTGATAAGAGAAGGACCGATTTGGAATTTCAAGTTGGAGACAAAGTCTTTCGAAGGTCTCACCAATGAAGGGTGTGATGAGATTCAATGTTAAGGGAAAGCTTAGCCCTCGTTACATTGGACCTTTCGAGATTTTGGAAAAGGTTGGACCTGTTGCGTATCGATTAGCATTACCTCCGCCTCTTGCTGGTGTGCACAATGTGTTTCATATTTCGATGCTCCGAAAATACATAGAGAATCCGGAACACATTTTGCAGCAAGCACTGAAGGACTTAGTGCTGATTTGACCTATGATGAAGAACCGGCCGAAATCTTGGATAGGAAGGACAACAGCTGCGGAATCGCGCCATTCCTTTGGTGAAGATTCGGTGGAAGAACCATACCCCCGAAGAAGCTTCTTGGGAGAAGGAAGAAGATATGAAGGAGAAGTTTCCTTACCTCTTTGGAAGCACAGTACGCTTTCAATTTCGGGGACGAAATTTCTTTAAGGGGGGGAGAATGTAAAACCCAGCCCTAACCTTGACCCGGAAACCTTGTTATTTGTAGGTCCGATGACCCGAAGTAAAGTAAGAAGTCAGCTTTGGGCCATCCCAAAGAGAGGACTTGGTGTCCGGCTTTGAATCCATGAAAGTTGATGATGAGGTTCTATTTATGGAAACTGAATCCGATGAAGATCTAATTAGTTGATGGACTTGGAGTGCTCTCTATCTTGGTTTGAAGGCATTTCTACCTATTAGGTAAGTCACTTGACTTGTGTGCAAAACCCCTTTAGGATTGGATTTGATCTGGACCTTCAATTCCCTCGTTTTGGTCTTGTTGTCAAGATTGGTCGATCGATTGGTCGATCGGGCCAGTCGACCAATCCACTCGACCAATGAGTGCTGTCTTTGGCAATTAGGTTGTTCTTGCTCTATTTAAGTCCAATCTCGAGTCCACTTCGTATTTGCTGCCTCCAAACCCTCCGGAACGAACCAAAGACCTCTGCAAGTCATCTCTCTTGCATCCTTGGTGTTTTCTTGACGGATCTTCGTCGAAACTCTTCTTTTTGCATCAAAAGGTATGTCTACTCTCTCTTCTTCTCCTCCATCTTTGTTTTTCTTTCCTTTTTGGGTTGAGACAGTAGAAGAGATGCTGCATTCTCTGTTGCAAACATCTCTGAACATGTTCTCATGATCATCCTAAGGATTTGAGGCTAGAACAATGATCTTAACCATGATCATTGCAAGCTTTTGAAGGAATCATGATCAAACCATGATTTAATCTCTCGTTAAACTTCTAATCTGAATTCTGATCTCTTTGGATCTTCTATGTTGATCATGTTAGTAGTTAATTACTGTGTTTCTTTCCATGATCCATAATCTATAGATTTCTAGTTGTTCTCTTCTACCATACTATGTGTTCTTCATGATGCATGGTAGTTACATATATGGTAGGTTTTATTTCCTTATTTAGATTTATGCTTCTAAGCCTTATTCCATGAAGATCTATGTATGTTTTCATGTTTTCATTACCGAAAGCAATGATCCATCCTCCTATTGTTCTTGTCTTTGTTTTCTATTTCAAATTCATCAAGATCCATGGTTGATTTAATTATGGTAACTTTTTGTTTCCTAATTTGGATCTTGATACCTTGATTTGATTAGTGTTTTGAGGTCCCCTATTTGTTAGAATACTACTGATGTAGTCTACCCCTTGATTAGTACCCTTTTGAACCACCAAATTCGGATTTCATATCTTAAAACTCTGTTTTTTTTAGGCTATCGTTATCGCATTGGTCGACTGATTGGTCGACTGGACCACTCGACCAATCCACTCGACCAATGAGTACAAAGCAACTCCGGATTTGGTCTGCTTCGGATGTTTTGATATCTTTTTCGTTAGGGATCTTTCCTAATATGTTGTATATACTTGTTTAGGACTTTCTTCTCAAGTTTGCCAAGATCTTACTTGACTTCTTAGGATTCCTTTGCGAGTTATAAAAGGTAAGGATGGTTACTTCCTTAATTACATAGATAGCATGAATCTAGTTTCTATGTTTGAATATCATAGATATGATTCCTAAATTAGATTCTTACAATGATATACTACTGTTGCATAACTTTGATTACAGTAGCATTATTTATTCATGATGAATTGATTCATGTATGATTTACTTACCAATGTTATACAAATGATTGTAATTATTGATTTCTTTCCATATATGAAGTTACCATATATGTGATGATATGAATTGATGCATGTGTATGCTTAAGTATGGTTTGGAAAGGAGAGGTGTCCTTTTGACACTTCTGTCCTTGGACTACTACGGGAATATTATGGGATGTTTCCGGAGATGCCCTCCGGACACCTTCCTAAACCGTTGGATGACATATCTAGGATTGTCTAGTAGTGTTTGGCTAGGATGTCCTGTTATGTCAGACCCTAATCGGAGGGGTATTGAGACCGAGCGACTCGTGGTAGCAATGGGGATTCATGGGCGCTCAAGACCGGTAACCAACTCGTGAGAGGACAGGAATCACATTGTGGGGGCCATTTATTGGTAGGGTTGCATATGATTAGACTTGGGCTCACGGGCGCTTAAGACCGGTAACCAACCCGTGAGAGGGCGTGAGAGCTTCCCGTTTACCATATGTGGATGATCAATAGGGTTGATGAGTCCGTAGTCCGAGTTGGTCGGTGCCATAGGATACGCCGACTCTAGTGTGAAGGATACCGGAAAGGATCGTCGGGGACGAGGAATGGAAGTATCTGGATCCGACTTGATGTAACTAAGTAGAAGACTTGCATTTGGCTAGGTTTTACCCCGACATGCGCCAAGACTTATACCAAATGGTTGTGAGAGAGTGTGTTGACTTAACCCCCGCCAAGGTTTGTCCCGAGGGATGAAGGACCCATTACCAATCGGCTGCTCGAGACCGGTGAAATGATCCGTGAGAGAATCCAAGATATCTTAAATGGTTGAGGATGTGAGTGGACTTTCCTAAAGAAGTACGGTGCTATGACTTAAAGCATGTCTGCCAATAGAGACCAGCATACATAGAGTTAGATTCATTCATTCATTGCTTGTCTCATATCATATTGCATTCATGATTGTTCTGGAATCCCGCCATTTATGTTATTATGGATTTTTAATCGCTTTACTGAGTTTCTTTGAAACTCATTCCTTTATTGTACAATGTTGTTAGACTATCCTGCAGGTACTGAGTACTATGACGGTCCCTATGAAGAAGCGCAAGGCGAAGAGGCATATCTCCAGGAAGGTGATTGCGGTTACCACAATTACTCTGAAGATCCCGCGGGTGGTTATGCTCCGTACGATGCTTAGTCCGACCATTGAGTGGAAGCGTCCTTGTGCTATTTATGAGATTTACACTTACAAGGATGTTGTCTATAAAGTGGAGAACAATTTAGTTACCCAATGTACTTGTTACTGGGATTAGGTTTTGTCTAGTTTATTCTTTTAGAGCTACTTTTCCGCTGGTTGTAAAGTGGGATTTTTGCCTCGCTTTACTTATCTGTTTGATACTCTGATTATATTTAGTATTCTGATTCATTTATGATTCATTCTTTCTTTATTGGATCTATGATTTATCTTCCGCACCCATGTTATGATTGTTCATGATTATGTTATTGTTTATGTGGGAGGTTGATCACTCGATACCTGATCTTCGGGCTGTGGATCACACTCTCGGGTATGCCAGATAGGGTACCGGCTGGGAGGGCGTGACAGAAATTGTCGAACCCACTATTCCAACCTTTTGGGAGGTATACATGGATGGTTCGAGTAATAACCAAGGAGCAGGGGCTGGAATTCTTCTGAAGAGTCCAGCAGATTTAATTATTCGATATGCATTAAGATTCGCATTCGAAGCGAGTAACAATGTGGCAGAGTACGAGGCCCTGATAGCTGGACTTTGATTGTCAAAAGCATTGGCAATAGCAGACATAACTATTTTTAGTGACTCACAGCTTATTGTCAATCAAGTACAAGGGGAGTATGGCGTTAAAGAACCCTGATTACAAAAATATCAAGAGATTGTGCAAGCATTGCAGAAGGTGTAAAATCCAACTTTTACCTAACCTTGACCCGACCCGGTCATTGTTGTGTTTGTAGGTCCGAAGACCCGAAGTGGTGGTAGGAGGGACTTATGGGCCCTACTGGTTGATGACGTAATGTCGGAACTCCAGTTTATGGGCATTGATGATGATGCTCCTTCCTTGAGCACATTAGCAGTGTTAAGTTAGAATCTATGCACTGATGAAGAGTGAGACAGTTGAAATATCAAACGGACTCCTGTGCATAATCCGAAGGTACTCCCTAAACTAGACCTCTTGAGTGAACTGTAGGAGAAAACCCCATGCAATTTGACCTTGTATAGCCCTCCAAGTCCGCACCTAAAGTTGCTGAACTATTCTGTAAAATTCTACAGAAACATGTTTTGGTTGATACTATTGGTCGATACTATCGACCAAATGTATCGACCAACAGGTTTGCTGAACCCAGATTTAAAGATTCTTGGAATATTCTTTTCTATTTATTTATGGGTAATTTTCACTTGGACCCCCTGAGGTTTGTCTTATGTCAAATTTAGTCCAAAAAAAACCATACTTTGCATATGCCTCCCCTGTGGTATTCAAAAAGGTCAGTTAAGGACGGATAATCACTTTTGTGACTTAAATACCCTTACATCATTTAACCGTTAAGATTGCGCCACACATGCAACAAAAATCAATGGCTGTGAATGAACATGTGGGGTTAAAGTGCAAATATTAATATTTTAATTTACATCATGAGATCTTCTAATTTTTCAAATTTACGATTTCAAACCCAGAGTCGACCTTTCGTTCTCTCTCTGTCTCTTTCTTTTGTTTTACTATTTTTAATGTCTCTCTGCAAAACCCTTATTCTTTTTCCTGTTTCATTTTGAATCTTTTGGTTTTTCAGATCTGAGATTTTCTGTCAAAAGAAAAAAATTTGAGATTTCTCCGCTTTCAGATGTGCAACCTTCGAGTTATTTGCAGTGAATCATAGGATCTTGTCCCGTTTCCTTCTTGTTCTGGAACCGTGAAGGTGGAGAATTTGTTCTTATCTCATTTTAAGGCTTCTTGTTTCTTCTTCAAATTCATGACCGTTTGTTTGGTTTGATTACTTTCAGTTTGCACACAGAGAATGCATATACAAAAGCTCCCAACTTCTTCATCGTGATAGATTCAACACTGAGAAATTGAAGAAAAGGAGATTGAATCCTCCACAAACAATACCACTCCTCCCATTTCAGTTTCCCTGTCTCCCTTTCTCTGTCTCTCTTTTTATCTGGTGAGTGGTTCACAAGTTGATTTCCAAGAAAGCAAAGGAGATCAAATTCTATAATTCAGAATTCTAAATTCACAGCAAGCTATTAGATTATGGGTTCTAGATTGGAAAATACGTAATGAGATCTTCTAATTTTTCAAATTTACTTTTCAAACTCAAGAAGAAGGAACGGGTGGAATCTAAGAAAATCTCAGATCTGAACAACCAAAAGATTCAAGATGAAACAAGAAAAAGAATAAGGGTTTTGCAGAAAGAAATTAAAAACAGTAAAACAAAAGAAAGAGACAGAGAGAACGAAAGGTCGACTTGGGTTTGAAATCGTAAATTTGAAAAATTAGAAGATCTCATGATGCAAATTAAAATATTAATATTTGCACTTTAACCCCACATGTTCATTCACAGCCATTGGTTTTTGTTGCATGTGTGGCGGAATCTTAACGGTTAAATGATGTAAGGGTATTTAAGTCACAAAAGTGATTATCCGTCCTTAATTGACCTTTTTGAATACTACAGGGGAGGCATATGCAAAGTATGGCTTTTTTGGACTAAATTTGACCTAAGACAAACCTCAGGGAGTCCAAGTGAAAATTACCCTTTATTTATTCCTCGAGACTGGAGCCCTATTCTCGCATTTTTAACATCTGGGAGCATGGGAGAGCCTCTCAAGAACTCCTCCTTGGTAGTGGTGAAGCATGTTCTTCATCAATCATTGCCAACCACTCATTCCTACTTTCTTGTTCCACTTTAAAGGTATGACTCTCTCTCCTAATCACTTTCTCACTCATCTTTCCTCTATTTCACTGTTGGGACCATGGCCAAGGTGCTGCAACCTTGCAAACACCTTGCCATGAACCTTCTAAACCCCATACAATGATGTTTTCACCGATATGACTATGTTGATTCACCTCATGATCATTAACTACACATTTCCATGATTTATTGCTTACCAACTTGCTTTATTTACCAAAACTGAGATGAAGCTTATGATTAACCTAATCTATACCTTGCATATGAGTTCAATGTTACTTCTAAATGATTCCCTACCTAATCTCCCATGTTTTTCCCCAATTTGCATTAAGATGTAGCAAATGCCATGATCTACAACTCTTAACCTTGATATGTCAATTTGGGGATTTCCAAATGGACCATTGGATTATGATGATTTCTTGATAATTAGTGCCCCTATGTTGTGCTTAGACTATCCTCCAAGTTTCGTGTTGATCCGAGACCCGGAAGACCAAATCTGGGCAAGAATCCAAAAAGCCAGCTTGCTGTCCAAGAATTGATTTGGTCGATACTATTGGTCGATACTATCGACCAAATGTATTGACCAATAGAGTTGCTTTCAGCAACTTTTGCCTAGTTCTGATTCGTTTGATCTCCAATTGTTCTGATTTCTTCTCTAACCTTTCATATATGCTTGTTTAGGACTTTAAGGCTATTTGGGCCACTTGCTTGTGATCTTGGACCATTCTCTTCTCCGATTCAAGGTAAGGATAGTTATCGATACAATTACCTAAGATATGGAATCTTGACTTGGTATCCCTAACTTAGTAAATATAGTTTCTATTTCATATTCTTATCATGTTAGACTTGCTACATATGTCTTTCAACAGTAGCTTTGTGTTTACATTATGTTATTTCAATGTCTTATCATGTTTATCAATTTCAATATATGATGACTTATGTCAATGTCATGAATTGAATGTTTATTATGATGTTGTATCTTGTGAACTGATATGATGAACTTGGGCATGTGATTGCTTAAGTATAACTTGGGATTGAGGGGTACCCTACTGGTGCTTCTATCCTTGGACATCGGAGGGAATAGTATGGGATGTTCTCCGAAGGTGTCCATCGACGCTTCCCGGGTTATTGAATGACATACATAGGACTTGTCTAGATGTATGGCTAGGATGTCCCTATCATATCAGACCCGATTCGGAAGGGCATTGAGACCGAACAACCCGTGGTAGTAGTGTGGATTTGTGGGCGCTCAAGACCGGTATCCACTCCGTGAGATGACATAAATTGCATTAGGTTACCCGAAAGGGGACATTTATTGGTAGGGTTGCAAATGGCTAGACTTGGGCTCACGGACACTCAAGACCGGTGAGAAATGATCCGTGAGAGGGACGTGAGAGCTTCCCGTTTACCATTTGTGGATGACCAATAGGGTTGATGAGTCCGGTGAGTAATATCCGTGACTCTAGTGTGAAGGATATCGGAAAGGATCCCGAGAGGGGAGGAATGGACGTATTTGGAACTGACATGAAGTAGATGACTTGCATTGGGCTAGGCTATACCTTGACATGCGCCAATACTTAGACCAAACGGTGATGTGAGAGAGTGGTGGCCGAAACCCCCAACCATGGATTTGTTCGAGAGGGATGCATGACCCAATTCCCCCCGGTGATGAGTGAATGAGACTACCTAAAGAAGTATGGTGCTATGACTAAAGCATGTCTACCATAGATGACCGGCATACTTAGAATAAAATCATATTGCATTATATGCCTCATATCATCTGCATCATGTTATGATTATCTTGTGGTTTATGTGTGGTGGAATAACTTTCTTGCTGAGTTCTTTTGAACTCATTCCTTTTCTGTTGCAATATTTTGTTAGGCTATTCTACAGGTGATTACTCTGATGGCACACTCCCTGAGGCCGACCCGAATACCTCATAGTACTATCCGAAGACTAGCTACATTGAAGACTTCGGTGACCGTATTGAAGAAGATCACCTAGCGTACCAGGGTTAGCCCTGGAGTTGTATGGGAGCAGTCATGTTGGATCTCCATGGTCCTCACCTTTGAAGAGGACATATCTATTGTGGAGGAGACTTATGAGTAGTTAACCCCCCCCCTTTTTTTGTGCCAATTAAATTTAGAAGAATTGTAATAACTTTAACTTATCTTCATAACTTGAGACTTGTACTTACCTAAATTTTGACCTCACTTCCGCTTGGTGAAAGAGTGGTTTCCGCCAACTGCCTTCTTAATTTATCTGATTTGATATTTATTTCCGTACTCTGATTATCTTTGATATCTCATTCCTGAATTCTATTTTATTGATTGTAGCTTAATATTGATTGTTCATGATTGTGTTACTATCGATGTAGCTGATGTGGTCTCTGAACTATGGATCTTTGGGGCTGTGGATCACATCCCGGGTATGCCAGATAGGGTACCGGCTAGGTGGATGTGATAGAGTGGTATCAGAGCCTCAGGTTCAGTAGGACCCTAACCACGAAAGCGATGATGGAACATTCCGAGTTACCAATCAAAAGGGTAACTTAACTAATCTTAGAGCTGAATAATAGATAACCGAGATTAGTGATTGAATAAATGAAACCTAACTGATTGTGGAATAAGACACAATAATATAAGTGAAACAACTTGATCTCATTAATTACATAAGAAAATTTTTACAAGTCTGAAAGAAATTACATTTGGGAGAACATAAAAGGAAATTCCTAATGCTATCTATTTAGGTGATCTACTCCGATGATCTGTCTGATTCCTCCTTGATCTGAACTCATCTTCGAGTTGTGTAAACCTCTCACCTAAAGTGTGCATGTATGTCTCCATCCTCATCTGTCGAGCCTCAATCCTCTCGAGTATGGAATAAATCGAAGACTGATGAGAAGCCACACCTGGAGCCTTAGAAGTCTGGTGAGATGGACCTTCATCCTCGGAAAATCGTGGAGCAAGAATCTCCTCATGCCCCTGATCATCATCCTAAGCTGGAGCATCACCATGATCATCATCGTCTCCATGCTCATCTACATCGTCATCCTCGGCATCCCCATCGATGTCGGCATCATCATCTGATCTAACTGCATTACCAAGCCCCATCTTCCTGATCGACTGATAAATATGCATTTACCATTATTTATTTGATTTAATTCCCCATACTTATTTAATTAAAGAGAGCTAATTGAGTATTTTTGTGTATTTTTCAGGAATAAGATGATTTTGGATATTAGAAATAATATGGAGTAAAGTTGGCAAATATATTAGATATTGGTGGATTTTAAATCATGGCATTCAATCTTGCTGCCCAAGAAATCATGAAAAGTGAGATCTTAGCCAAATTGGAAACAAGTGGAGGTCTAAAGAACAAAATTGGTAATAAATCTGAAAATCGGGTAAACAGACCTACCTTCAGTATTTTGGGCATATCTCTCTCGTATGAGCTTGGATTCCGATGATTCAAGATGCTATGGAACGATATTGAAAATATCTACAACTTTCTAGTTTTGATTTTTTTAAAAATTCTAATGAATAAAGGTAGAATCTACGGGTAAAGAGAAGAGATTCATTGTGTGCGGGAGACATAAAAGAGAAGCCAACCACAGAAAAGAGGACGACGAATGCGACTGTCATCTCTCTTATTGCTGAAGAAGAAGACCACATCTCTCTCTCTCTCTCTCTCTCTCTCTCTCTCTCTCTCTCTCTCTCTCTCTCTTCTCTCTCCCTATGTTTCATCTTTATTTTTCTTTGAACTTTATGATAATGAGTAGCTAGTTCCTTTTCTTTGGGATGTAGATGAACCATGCTTATTCCATTAATTTGATTATTCTATTTCTTCTAGTCGATTGTGTTTGAGTTTGGCCAAAGATGTTTTATAACTCAGCGAACTAAGCGTGCCAAGCTTCGGCGAAGGACGATAGTCTTGCAATGATAGGGCATACCTAGGAAGATCATCCCTAATTTACTTTGAAGTATAGAGTTATATCGGTTAGGGAAAAACATTGGGGATTCGAAATCCCAAAGATCTTCACATATGCATAGTTAACGTTTTACATTAGTTAGTAGATTTAGTTTAAATTTAGTTTTATTGAATTCAATCTTAGTAACTTAGCCTTTTAGTTCCCCATAGTTCGACTCCGTACTTTCTGCTTGCTAGATTAGTATAGGATTTTATTTTTGATTGGTTAGCGACATGATCAAATTTTTGCGCAGTTGCCGGGGAACCAAAGCATGGTTGCTAGGATTGATTTTTGTCAATTAGGCATAATTTTTAGAGTAATTTTAGTGTTTTTAATTTTTTATTTTTCTTTGCTTATTTAACTAATCTCTTTTTCTTTTGTTTTGTAGATAATTGCAAGAGTAGCGATTCGATAATTAGTTTAGATCCCACATGTGTAACTTTTGTTCCAAAGATCACGTGGATTGCGCTTCAGGTACGTCCTAGACTCTCCCTTTTGCTATAGTTATTTTCTTTGAATTTTTCTTATTTAGCTTCTTCTTTTTTTTCTTCTTCTGTGTGTATGCATGGTTGTCCGTCCCTAAACCCTGAGTTGACTCCACTTGACTTAGAGTTAGAAGAGACTTTGGCCACCCTTAGAAGGCAAAGAACCATGGCAAACTATGAGCCTCCAATGAGGCCCTTGAGTGAGCATTTCATTCCTACGATATATACTCCGGTTTCTTGTATTAAGTTGCCTGACATAGAGGCGGCTCAATGTGAGATCAAATCTAGTGTGATTCAAATGCTACCATCTTTTTATGGACATGCCAATGAAGAGCCTTATAAGCACTTAGATGAGTTTTTAGAGGTGTCCTCCACGGTTAAAATTCAAAATCTCTTAGTTGATGCTTTAAGGTTACTTCTTTTCCCATTCTCCCTTAAAGATAAAGCTAAGCATTGGCTTCAGTTTTAAGACAATGTTAAAATTTCTACTTGGGCAGAAATGCAACAGGAGTTCCTTAAAAAGTTCTTCCCCATTAGCCGTACCAATAGCATTAGGAGAGCGATAATGAGTTTCTCACTTAGAAAGTGCCCCCACCATGCTATTCCTAAATGGCAATTGGTTCAATGCTTTTATGATGGCCTTAAAGACCGACATAGGCAAATTGTTGATTCTTCTTGTGGTGGGACTTTCATGCACAAGAATGAGAATGAGGCATGAGAACTTTTTGAGACCCTTAGTGAAAACTCCCAACACCATGCTTCAACAGCTAGGATTGAGATTGCATCCATTGGGCAACCAAAGAGGAGCGGTCTCTATGAGATCAATCCTACCGTTGAGATGAGTGCTAAGGTTGACTTGCTATCTAAGAAATTGGATTATCTCTTGTCATTAGGACAACAAACCCCATCTCCACTTCCTACAAGTTTCTCTCCACCTAATCAGATTGAAGCATGTGCTTTATGTTCTAGCATATCCCATCATGTCAGTGAGTGCTATTTGGCTACACAATACCCTGAGTTTGTTAAGGAGCATGCACATTTGGCACAAGGAGTGTCTAAATTGGGTAATGATCCATATTCCAATGCCTACAACCCAAGATGGGCGAAACCACCCCAATTTTTCATGGCGAAACTCAATGCCCAATCCCTCTAATCAAATACCTTATAGGCCACCTCCATTTAATATGCAACAAAATGCCTATAGGAATGAGCTACCATCATCTCCACAACCCTCACATAATTCATCATTTGAGGATAAGGTGCTAAAGGCGCTTAGTGGACTAGAGGAAAACACTCAATTGTTACATTCTCATTCTCAATCCATTAACAAATTGGAAACCCAACTTGGTCAACTAGTTGATGTCATCAGTAGGAGGGAGGTTGGCCAATTACCTAGTCAACCAATAGGTAACCCTAATCATCAAATTGGGTTTAGGAAAGAACAAGTCCAAGCAATCTCTATTGTGACATGCAGTGGGAAGGAATATTATGCACCTTCGCCTACTCCTAAGCCATTGCCCACTGATCTTGAGAGTCGAGAAGAGGTTGATTTGACCCATGAGACTGGCAATGATGCACACAAGCCTAGTAAAGAAACACCACCTGTGAGTATTCCCCCATCAAATTCCTTGTAAGGGGTTGCACATTCCGATTGTAGAGGGTCCTATTCCTAAATCCTACACTCCCAAAGCCCCCTTCCCTGAAGCTCTTGAGTCCTCAATTCCAGATTCTAGAAATAATGAATCATTAAGCCCAAATAGGGGTGAAGAGTGCTTTGCAATTAACTTTATTGATGAGGTAGTGGTTGATTATATTCCAATCATTCTTATTGTTGATCCCCTACAACATTACTTGCCATTTGGGGAATCTAACTTAAATATTGAGGAAGTCAACACATTGTTGGACTCTTCCACTTCTTTGAAGCAGTCACCATTCACATTTAGATTTGAGCTTCCACCTCCATTGGCTGCTTCTTACTAAGTCTGGCTGAAGACTCTAAACTTAGCGCTTTATGGGACGCAACCCATATGTTTAGATATTATTTCTTGTTCTTTTTCCTTTATTTTCTTTGTTTGTTGTTAGGTTTTACTGTTGCGTGCTCTATCATGAGTTCAAACATCGAGTACACTCTTTCCTCTATTTGCTTCTATTATTATATTTTTTTTGCACGCACTGAGGTCATTGCATAATTTAAGTGTGGGGGGGTGTCAACTCGAGTAAGACTTGTTGATAGTTGGTAGAGCATTGTCACAAAGATAAAAAGTGCCCAATTTTTTCTGGCTTTGGTAAGATAAATGTTTTAATTCCTTGCTTAGATACAAAATGAGAGTTTAAGTGTTTTAGAAATCCCATCTGATGTAATGAGCACCCTCTTGAGAGAATAGTAATGGGTTTTATATTTTGAGACCGAGGTTGAATCGGAAAATAGGAACTCCAGGTAGTCCAAAAGGTTTGACCATCTAGTTATCTTGTATTGCCTTGTGCTTATGGTGACAAGTTGAGACCGATTTTAGACTATTTAAATGTGAAGTGAATTGAAGTATAATGTGAAAAAAGAAAAAGAAAAAGAAAAAATATGTTGAAGTTTAAAGGTTAGACCTCCTTCTTAGTAATTGGGTCTCGGTGTCACCAACATCATGCTTCGCGTCAAACAGTTGGGGTGTCTTTGGTCCAGTCTTGGCCTGTAGCCTAGTTGGCTTGAGTAAGGAAGTTCGAGGGGTATTCTACACCTAGTCCCTTAAGGCCATCTGGCTTGAGAGCGGCTGACCCAACACTCGTTACATCGGCCATCTAGAAAGCTTAAGAGGCAAGACATTGCACAGATTAGAACTGTGACCATTAAAGAAAGAAGTGAATTAATGTGCTTATAAAGGTGAAATGTCTAAGAAGGTCAATATTGCTTAGATCTTGAGTTATTGGTATTATTTGGTACCTAGTTTAGTCTTATCTGAGGGTGAACTGGTAGACTAAAGATAAGAAGAGACTTCTCGATTGAATTGTTTGCCTAGACTTAGACTCAAGAGAGGGTGTAAAGAGCTTAAGTGTTGGGGTGCCTATATTCCCTTCAATCTTTAGTGGAGTGTCTTTGTCTTGGAATCTATCTTTTTACTCTTACTACTGCCAGAATAATTAGAAGAGCACTTAAGAATTTTGTGTATATATTCTCTGCAAACACTCACGAGACACAACTCGTCCACTAGGGTAACCTAGGGGTTTAAAGGCTTGTTGCACATGCTAAGTGCAACCGTGATTCCTACGAAAGTGAGTTAGGTTTTTATTTCTTTATTTTCTGTATTACTTTTATTGTTTTGTTTTGCTCGAGGACTAGCAAACACTCAAGTGTGGGGGTATTTGATAAGTATGCATTTACCATTACTTATTTGATTTAATTCTCCCATACTTATTTAATTAAAGAGAGCTAATTGAGTATTTTTGTGTATTTTTCAGGAATAAGGTGATTTTGGATATTAGAGATAATATGGAGTAAAGTTGGCAAATATATTAGATATTGGTGGATTTTAAATCATGGCATTCAATCTTGCTGCCCAAGAAATCATGAAAAGTGAGATCTTAGCCAAATTGGAAACAGGTGGAGGTCTAAGGAACAAAATTGGTAATAAATCTGAAAATCGGGTAAACAGACCTGCCTTCAGTATTTTGGGCATATCTCTCTTGTATGAGCTTGGATTTCGATGATTCAAGATGCTTTGGAACGATATTGAAAATATATACAACTTTCTAGTTTTGAGTTTTTCCAAAATTCGAACGAATAAAGGTCGAATCTACGGGTAAAGAGAAGGGATTCATTGTGTGCGGGAGACATAAAAGAGAAGCCAACCACAGAAAAGAGGAGGGCAAATGCGGCTCTCATCCAGGAGCCACGTTGGGACCGGAGGGGGCCATGCCCCCCCCCCCCCGGATTTTTTGAAATTGTAAATATCCTTGTTTTTTTCCCTTATTTATCTATCTTTAAATGTGAAATACTACTATTTGGCCCCCCTCCAAAAATTAAAAATAAAAATTTAAGATAAAGATGATGGTACAAATGTCATTCATAATCTTTATATCATTAAATCCCTAGTTTTAAGGAATAAAATGTTAAATTCTAATTAAAAACTAACTCACGATCCATGAATTTCTCCTTATATATTCTCTCATATTTTTATTTCTATTTATTCTCTCATGAATCTCCTCTTTTATTCCTATTTTTTCTCACACATCTCACAAAATATTGAAGTAGTTAGCAAACTTTGGAATTTTCCTAAATTTTCTCCACATCAGGTATTCACTCTCTTTCTCAAATTATTCCTTTCTCTCTCTCACACTCACACGAATTTTCTATTAATTTACCTAATTTTTAATGTAGACTCCACATTAAAATATAATAATATATTCTTAGATAGGACCTACAGTGGGTCCCACATTGGCCCACATACATTCGCCCCCCCAATGTTCAATCTTGGCTCCGCCCCTGCTCTCATCTCTCTCATTGCTGAAGAAGAAGACCACATCTCTCTCTCTCTCTATGTTTCATCTTTATTTTTCTTTGAACTTTATGATAATGAGTAGCTAGTTCCTTTTCTTTGGGATGTAAATGAACCATGCTTATTTCATTAATTTGATTATTCTATTTCTTCTAGTCGATTGTGTTTGAGTTTGGCCAAAGATGTTTTATAACTCAGCGAACTAAGCGTGCCAAGCTTCGGCGAAGGACGATAGTCTTGCGAAGATAGGGCATACCTAGGAAGACCATCCCTAATTTACTTTGAAGTATAGAGTTATATCGGTTAGAGAAAAGCATTGGGGATTCGAAATCCCAAAGATCTTCACATATTCATAGTTAACGTTTTACATTAGTTAGTAGATTTAGTTTAAGTTTAGTTTTATTGAATTCAATCTTAGTAACTTAGCCTTTTAGTTCCCCATAGTTCGACTCCGTACTTTCTGCTTGCTAGATTAGTATAGGATTTTATTTTTGATTGGTTAGCGACACCATCATCGACCATGCACAGAGGTCCTCACCTATCTCTATATCAGGAATCATCAGTGTGTCCTCTAGATCCACCCGAATGTACTAGAAGATGTGTGTCAAGACCCGACCAAAAGCTAAGTTTCTAACCCCGGGAAGCTCAACTCGGTCTATCATGATATGCTGCATGATGTGAGCCAAGTCTATCTTCACGCTAGTGTAAATGCAATAGATGGCTAATGGCTCCATGATCGTCACCCTACTGTGATGCCCTGCCTTCGGAACAATGTTTCTCCCGACAAAGCGAGCAATAACTCGAGCAAATGGTAGCATAGAAGTGCCACTCCTGGGCATGTAGCAGTTATCATCGTCCCACAGAGTCATGCATACCTCGTGTGTCTCGTGTGGAAGAAGAGCCTCCATGATGTCAGTGTGAGGAGGAATCCACCAACGAAAGTCTGGTACGGACGGCACTCCCAAGATCGTAGCCTACTCGCTGGTGGTGAATATGATCTCAATGCCTCTGACCACAGAGCTGATGACAATCCGAGAACCCTCTCGCGGGTCATCCTCGAATCGGTAGGTCAGGTTACTATAGAAGTATTTGACAAGCTCTGGATACACTAGATATGGTGTGGTGTACAAAGGTAGCCATCCCATCGCCTCTAACCTCTCCCGTATGCGAAAGGTCTCTAGCTCATCTAAGACTACCAACCGCCCGTACTAGATCGGTATGTCATAGAAGTAGCGCTCAAATAGGAACTCTGCCTGAGGTGAAATAAAGAGGTCCTCCTCGGTAACCTCCTGTCGTGGAGCATGCCCTATACCTCTATCAGCCCTCCGTCCTCCTCTGGGCATGATGAACCTGTGGAGACAATGAAAATTTTTCATTTTGATTAGTTCCCTTGTACATTTGTTAGATGAAGGGCATTTTCGTAATTTTTCGAGAAAATTAAATTTTTTGCGAAAATGCAATTCGAACGTACTAGCATGGGCATAAGACTTGGATAAACATGCTGGGATGTTTCGTTTGGTGAAAATCTAACATTTTGGCCTTGTGGAAGTGAAAATTCAGCAAGATATGTGAAGGAAATCCCTCTTTGGGCTATGTTGAGATTTTTTCAAAAGTTGGAATTTCGGCAAACTGAATGTGGGAATATCTTCCCCATGGTAAATTAGTCATGTGAGACTTGGTTTCATGTCAAAATTCAATTTGGTTTAAAAATGAGACAAGTGTTTGCAAAGTTGGAAATATTGAGATGAATAGTGATTTTTGGAACCTAAGAAAGTGAAATCTTGTGTTTCATGCTTAGTTTTGGTTGTAGAATGGTGGGAGCATGTTTCTAAACGTCCCTAGACATGATTCTAACCATTAGCACCAACCATTTTGCAGTTTTGAAGGAAAACTATATCTTGGTAAATGAAAACGCAAGAAAAGAGAAGAGAATGAGACTTACTTGTGTTGTTGATCAATGCAAGCTTGCAGAGTGTTGGAAGCCTCAAATCACCCCTAAAACCCTTAGAGACCTTAAGAAGAAGTTTTGCCCAGAGCCAAGATTGAGATTGAAATGTTTTGAAATGAAACGAGTGGGCCATATATTCTGTTTTTCGTGCAGGATATTTTTGGTCGATACTATTGGTCAATGCCATTGACCAAATGTATCGACCAATAGGGAAAATTTTCTGCTTTTGGGCTTTTTGTGGAAATCTGATTTGTGATTTGTTTCTTACCAATGTTGGACTATAATCTTGCTATGTTGATGAATTTAAGCATGTTTTGGGCATTCCTTGCTATTGATCAAATGATCTTGACAAGTTTGATTTTCGATGTTGTAATTTCCGATGTTTGCAGAATGGTGCTTCTAAGGAATCGTTTGATTGGTTCTGATAATTTCGGAGTTGAAGATGTGCCTGCTGGGAGCCCGGACCAGCAAAGACAAGGAGAGCACCCCACCCCTAATGGAGTCCCCGATGCTCCTGAAATCGGAAGCTTCAGAGACATTGCTAGCATTATGACCAACATGATGCAGCAACAGGCGGCACAGTTCAATCAAATGATGACCGGATTTTTGGCTATGCGAGAAGAGAACCGAGCAAGTGGTTCAAGAAACCCTGGCCGTGCAGCTCCGTATGTGGAGAGGTCCACTGAGATCCCGCATACCAAGCTGATGGAAAGTTTTCTTAAACTTCAAGTACCATCTTTTACCAGAATGACCAAGGACACCCTCTTTCCTAATAGATGGTTGAGAGAACTGGAGAAGGCATTTAGACACCTGCAATGTTCAGAAAATCAGAAGGTGTTGTTTGCAGAACAGAAGCTTCAACATGAAGCTAATGCATGGTGGACCTCCACCAGGCCTATTCTCGAGAACCTTCATGCTGGTGTGGTTACTTGGGAGTTGTTTAAGGAAGCATTCTGTAGAAACTATTTCCCTGAGTCGGTGAAAGATGCCAAGGAGGCAGAATTTATGGCATTGGTGCAAGGTACCCTTTCTGTGCTGGAATACCAGCAGAAGTTTGAAGAACTCTTTTTCTTCGCTCCTGATTCCTTGAGTTCCGATGTTGCCAAGGCGAAGAAATTCTTCAAAGGACTACGACCTTCGATCAAAGTCCACCTCACTGCCTTACCTCTTGGAGACTATGCTCAGGCTGTTGAGAATGCAAAGAAAATTGAGGAAACTGAGAAGGAGAATGCGCGAGCACAGAAACCTTGGCAATCCAGACCTTCTGGATTTGTTGATCGTACTGACCGTCGCTTTGTGAGGCTTGCACCGTACCCCACTCCCACCTATCAGCCCCGGAGTGTTGGGCCGAGTCCCAGTGCTGTTCATGTAGGCCAGTATGGCCAGTCTAGTGGGACCCAACCTGCAGGAATTGTTCAGCCTCCTCAACCTGGAATGGTGCACCCCAGGCCTGCATTTCAGAGACCTCCAGTGGCAGCCACCTCTGTTGGACCGAAGGATAATGTTTGCTTCTTTTGCAAACAGCCCGGCCATTTTTCCCGCCCTCGCCCCAAGAAGTCTGTTCAGCCCGGTGCTCCTGTTCAGAAGAGTGTCCCTGCTCCTCCTGCCGGAAGAGTCTTCAGTATATTTGGTACTGACCAAGAAGCTTGTCATGATGTTGTTACAGGTACATTGTTAGTCGCTTCTTTACCGGCATTTGTATTGTTTGATACGGGTGCATCTCATTCATTCATTTCATCTACTTTTGCTGTGAAGACTAACCTAACACCCAGATGTGTGTCTAGTTATTTGTCAATTTGTACCCCTGTTGGGTCTGCTATTAAACTAGATAAAGTGTTAGAAGAATGTCCTGTTTTTGTTTGTGGTTTGAACTTGAAGGCAAGGTTGGTGTTGTTCGATATGAGAGGTTTCGATGTGATCTTGGGAATTGATTGGTTGACATCCTACAACGCTGTGATCTTGTGCTCTTCAAAGAAGATCCAATTCCGATTGGAGGGGAATTCAGTTTTGGAGTTCCAAGGGAAGAAGGGAAGAGTGAGCAAGAAGACTTTGACCGCTTTAATGCAAGTCCACTCCCTGGTGGAAGATGCTTCATCTGGAAGCAAGGTCAAGGAAAAGAAAAGACTTGAAGATGTCAATGTTGTTTGTAACTTTGCTGATGTGTTTTCAGACGATCTATCAGGACTACCCCCTGATAGAGAGGTTGAGTTCTCTATAGACTTAACTCCTTGAGCGTCTCCGGTGTCTAAGGCTCCTTACAGGATGGCGCCGACCGAGCTAGAGGAGTTGCAAACTCAGCTGAATGAACTCCTGGATAGAGGTTTTGTGCAGCCAAGTGTGTCACCCTGGGGAGCTCCGGTCTTGTTCATTAAGAAGAAAGACGGTAGTATGCACCTATGCATTGACTACCGAGAGTTGAACAAGTTAACGATCAAGAATAGATACCCGTTGCCTCAAATTGATGACCTGTTTGACCAGTTGAAGGGCGCGTCTGTGTTCTCGAAGATTGACTTGAGATCGGGGTATCACCAGTTGAAAGTGAAGTCAAGTGATATCTTTAAGACGGCGTTCCGAACAAGGTATGGACACTATGAATTCAAAGTTATGCCTTTTGGTTTAACAAATGCCCCTGCCGTGTTCATGGACCTCATGAACCGGGTATTTCATGATGTGCTCGATAAGTTTGTGATCGTGTTCATTGATGACATCTTGATTTACTCGAAGAATGAGGAAGAGCATGCGGAACATCTAAACTTCACTTTGCAAAGGTTGAGAGAAAAGAAACTCTATGCTAAGTTTAGCAAGTGTGACTTTTGGCTCTCAAGGGTAGTATTCCTTGGCCATGTTGTTTCAGCCGAAGGTATTCGTGTCGACCCGGAGAAAGTGCAAACGGTTACCGATTGGGAAAGACCGAAGACCGTGACTGAGATAAGAAGTTTCCTTGGATTGGCAGGATACTATCGAAGATTTATCAAGAATTTTTCTAGGTTGGCTGCCCCTATGACTAAGCTAACTAGAAAGGAAGAGAAATTCATTTGGACTGAAACTTGCGAGAAGAATTTTGAAGAGCTGAAGGTTAGATTGGCAAGTGCCCCGGTTTTAACTATACCTGATAGTTCCGGTGGGTTGACAGTCTACACCGATGCTTCCATGATCGGATTGGGTTGCGTGTTGATGCAACACGACAAAGTTGTGGCTTCTACCTCTCGGCAATTGAAAGACTATGAGCGGAATTATCCCACTCACGACTTAGAGCTTGCCGCAGTTGTCTTTGCTTTGAAGATTTGGAGACATTACCTATATGGTGAGAAGATCGCTATCTTCACAGATCATAAGAGTTTGAAATACTTCTTCACCCAGAAAGAGCTGAATATGAGACAAAGAAGATGGTTGGAGTTGGTTTTTGAGTATGATTGTGATATCCAATATCACCCAAGCAAAGCAAATGTGGTTGCGGATTCTCTTAGTAGGAAAGGTCAGAGGAAGGATTTGAACTTGTGTGCTTTGAGTCGACCTTTGTTGTTGTCAATGGAAAGGTTTGGCTTAGAAGTGGTTTCTGAGGGTTCGGATTGTATTCTTTATGCCATGACGGCAAGATCCACCCTTAGAGACCGGATCGTTGCTTTGCAAAGTTCTGACCCTGAATTGAAAGAGAAGATTGAGAAGGTTGCCACAAATTCAGAAACAGACCCTGCTTTTAGTACATCTTTAGATGGTACTTTATTGTTTAGAGGTAGACTCTGTGTGCTTGCTGTTGATGAAATCAAGAAGGAAATATTGAAAGAAGCACACCATTCGATCTTTACAATACACCCTGGAAGTACCAAAATGTATAAAGACTTAAGGGAACATTTTTGGTGGAATAGTTTGAAAGCAGATGCTGAAGACTTTGTTGCCAAGTGCGAGACTTGTCAGCGTGTTAAAGCCGTTCGTCAACCTCCGTCCGGATTGCTTTAGCCCCTTCCTGTTCCTAGTTGGAAGTGGGAAGATATCTCCATGGACTTCGTGACTAGCTTGCCGCGGACAAGTAAAGGAAATGACACTGTGTGGGTGGTTGTTGATAGGTTGACTAAATCAGACCATTTCATTCCTATGAAGATCACTTACACTTTGGACAAGCTGGCTAGACTTTATGTGGACAACGTGGTTCGTCTGCACGGAGTGCCGGTGAGTATCGTCTCTGATCGTGATCCTAGGTTCACCTCAAGGTTTTGGATTGGATTGCAAAAAGCCTTGGGAACCCAATTGAATCTGAGTACAGCTCATCATCCACAGTCTGATGGACAATCTGAGTAGACAATTCAAATTTTAGAAGATATGCTTAGATCTTGTGTGGTGGATATGGGTGGAAATTGGGATGAACACTTAGCTTTAGTTGAGTTTGCCTATAACAACAGTTATCAATCAACAATAGGCATGGCTCCTTTTAAAGCTTTGTACGGTAACACTTGTAGAACACCTTTGTATTGGACTGAGACAGGTGAAAGAAAAGTCTTAGGCCCGGAAATGATTGAAGCTACAAGTGCTATGGTCGACATGATTAGAGAAAGGATTAAGTCTGCCCAGTCAAGACAGAAATCCTATGCCGACAAGAGAAGGACCGATCTGGAGTTTCCAATTGGAGAGAAAGTTTTCCTTAAAGTATCACCTATGAAAGGAGTGATGAGATTCAATGTGAGAGGAAAGCTTAGCCCCCGCTTCATCGGACCTTTTGAAATCTTGGAAAGGGTTGGATCTGTTGCTTATCGCTTGGCCTTGCCTCCATCTCTTGCTGGAGTTCACAATGTGTTCCATGTTTCGATGCTTCGGAAGTACATAGAGAACCCGGAACACATACTACAGCAAGCACCCGAAGGACTTAGCGCCGATCTTTCTTACGATGAAGGACCAGCCGAAATCCTAGATAAAAAGGACAAGCAGCTGCAGAATCGCACCATCCCTTTGGTGAAGATTCGGTGGAAGAACCATACCCCGGAAGAAGCTTCATGGGAAAAGGAAGAAGAAATGAAGGAGAAGTTTCCTCATCTTTTTGGAAACACAGGTACGCTTTCAATTTCGAGGACGAAATTCTTTTAAGGGGGGAGAATGTAAAATCCAGCTTTTACCTAACCTTGACCCGACCCGGTCATTGTTGTGTTTGTAGGTCCGAAGACCCGAAGTGGTGGTAGGAGGGACTTATGGGCCCTACTGGTTGATGACGTAATGTCGAAACTCCAGTTTATGGGCATTGATGATGTTGCTCCTTCCTTGAGCACATTAGCAGTGTTAAGTTAGAATCTGCACATTGATGAAGAGTGAGACAGTTGAAATATCAAACGGACTCTTGTGCATAATCCGAAGGTACTCCCTAAAACTAGACCTCTTGAGTGAACTGTAGGAGAAAACCCCATGCAATTTGACCTTGTATAGCCCTCCAAGTCCGCACCTAAAGTTGCTGAACTATTCTGTAAAATTCTGAAGAAACATGTTTTGGTCGATACTATTGGTCGATACTATCGACCAAATGTATCGACCAACAGGTTTGTTGAACCCAGATTTAAAGATTCTTGGAATATTCATTTCTATTTATTTATTCCTTGAGACTGGAGCACTATTCTCGGTTTTTTAACATCTGGGAACGTGGGAGAGCCTCTCAAGAACTCCTCCTTGGTAGTGGTGAAGCATCTTCTTCATCAATCATTGCCAACCACTCATTCCTACTTTCTTGTTCCACTTTAAAGGTATGACTCTCTCTCCTAATCACTTTCTCACTCATCTTTTCTCTATTTCACTGTTGGGACCATGGCCAAGGTGCTGCAACCTTGCAAACACCTTGCCATGAACCTTCTAAACCCCATACAATGATGTTTTCACCGATATGACTATGATTGATTCACCTCATGATCATTAACTACACATTTCCATGATTTATTGCTTACAACTTGCTTTATTTACCAAAACTGAGATGAAGCTTATGATTAACATAATCTATACCTTGCATATGAGTTCAATGTTACTTCTAAATGATTCCCTACCTAATCCCCCATGTTTTCCCCCAATTTGCATTAGGATGTAGCCAATGCCATGATCTACAACTCTTAACCTTGATATGTCAATTTGGGGATTTCCAAATGGACCATTGGATTATGAAGATTTCTTGATAATTAGTGCCCCTATGTTGTGCTTAGACTATCCTCCAAGTTTCGTGTTGATCCGAGACCTAGAAGACCAAATCTGGGCAAGAATCCAAAAAGCCAGCTTGCTGTCGAAAATTGATTTGGTCGATACTATTGGTCGATACTATCGACCAAATGTATCGACCAATAGAGTTGCTGTCAGCAACTTTTGCCTAGTTCTGATTCGTTTGATCTCCAATTGTTCTGATTTCTTCTCTAACCTTTCATATATGCTTGTTTAGGACTTTAAGGCTATTTGGGCCACTTGCTTGTGATCTTGGACCATTCTCTTCTACGATTCAAGGTAAGGATAGTTATTGATATAATTACCTAAGATATGGAATCTTGACTTGGTATCCCTAACTTAGTAAATATAGTTTCTATTTCATATTCTTATCATGTTAGACTTGCTACATATGTCTTTCAACAGTAGCTTTGTGTTTACATTATGTTATTTCAATGTCTTATCATGTTTATCAATTTCAATATATGATGACTTATGTCAATGTCATGAATTGGAATGTTTATTATGATGTTGTATCTTGTGAACTGATATGATGAACTTGGGCATGTGATTGCTTAAGTATAACTTGGGATTGAGGGGTACCCTACTGGTGCTTCTATCCTTGGACATCGGAGGGAATAGTATGGGATGTTCTCCGAAGGTGTCCATCGATGCTTCCCGGGTTATTGAATGACATACATAGGACTTGTCTAGATGTATGGCTAGGATGTCCCTATCATATCAGACCCGATTCGGAAGGGCATTGAGACCGAACAACCCGTGGTAGTAGTGTGGATTTGTGGGCGCTCAAGACCGGTATCCACTCCGTGAGAGGACATAAATTGCATTAGGTTACCCGAAAGGGGCCATTTATTGGTAGGGTTGCAAATGGCTAGACTTGGGCTCACGGACACTCAAGACCGGTGAGAAATGATCCGTGAGAGGGACGTGAGAGCTTCCCGTTTACCATTTGTGGATGACCAATAGGGTTGATGAGTCCGGTGAGTAATATCCGTGACTCTAGTGTGAAGGATATCGGAAAGGATCCCGAGAGGGGAGGAATGGACGTATCTGGAACTGACATGATATGATTAAGTAGATGACTTGCATTGGGCTAGGCTATACCTTGACATGCACCAATACTTAAACCAAACGGTGATGTGAGAGAGTGGTGACCGAAACCCCCAACCATGGATTTGTCCGAGAGGGATGCAAGACCCAATTCCCCCCGGTGATGAGTGACTGAGACTACCTAAAGAAGTATGGTGCTATGACTAAAGCATGTCTACCATAGATGACCAGCATACTTAGAATAAAATCATATTGCATTATATGCCTCATATCATCTGCATCATGTTATGATTATCTTGTGGTTTATGTGTGGTGGAATAACTTCCTTGCTGAGTTCTTTTGAACTCATTCCTTTTCTGTTGCAATATTTTGTTAGGCTATTCTACAGGTGATTACTCTGATGGCACACTCCCTGAGGCGGACCCGGATACCTCATACTACTATCTGGAGACTAGCTACATTGAAGACTTCGGTGACCGTACCGAAGAAGATCACCCGGCGTACCAGGGTTAGCCCTGGAGTTGTATGGGAGCAGTCATGTTGGATCTCCATGGTCCTCACCTTTGAAGAGGACATATCTATTGTGGAGGAGACTTATGAGTAGTTACCCCCCCTTTTTTTGTGACAATTAAACTTAGAAGAATTGTAATAACTTTAACTTATCTTCATAACTTGAGACTTGTACTTACCTAAATTTTGACCTCACTTCCGCTTGGTGAAGGAGTGGATTCCGCCCACTGCCTTCTTAATTTATCTGATTTGATATTTATTTCCGTACTCTGATTATCCTTGATATCTCATTCCTGAATTCTATTTTATTGATTGTAGCTTAATATTGATTGTTCATGATTGTGTTATTGTCGATGTGGCTGATGTGGTCTCTAAACTATGGATCTTCAGGGCTGTGGATCACATCCCGGGTATGCCAGATAGGGTACCGGCTGGGTGGATGTGACATTAGGAATTCAAGAATCTGAAAGTATGTTAGATCCCAAGAAAAGAAAATACGATGGCAGATGAGCTATCCAGATTAGCCAATGCCAAGGAAAAAAATTTAGACCTTTCGGTCTACATAGAAGGAATAACATTCCCGAGTTATCGGGAGACAGAGATATCCTATATTGAAGCGGAACGGTGCTGGATGGATTCGATCGTGGAATATCTGAGAGATGATAAACTACCAGAAGATCCGGAAGAAGCAAGATTAATCAAGGAGCGCTCCGCACGATTCATTATGCAGAATGGAAGGCTATACAGAAGATCTTATTCCAGACCCCTCTTGAGATGCTTGGGTCCCAAAGGATCGAAATTAGCTCTGGCCAAAGTACATGAAGGAATTTGTGGTGCTCATATGGCGGTCGGGCCCTGGCGCACAAAATTTTAAGGCTCGGTCTATATTGGCCTAAGCTTCAGCAAGCTGCTACGGAATATGTTCATCGGTGTAGCAATTGCCAAAACCATGCTATAGTATCTAAATGCCCAGCTGAAACCTTGACTTCAATTCTAGACCCCATCCCTTTCGCGATGTGGGGAATCGATATCATGGGAAAATTCACCAAGGCGTCGGGCGGAAGAGAATATCTCATAGTAGCGATTGACTACTTCACCAAGTGGGTCGAGGCTAGCGCCCTGGCAACCATCACTGAACGAAAGGTGGAGAAGTCCATGCTCAAGTCTATCATATATCGGTTTGGGATGCCAAAAATTATCATCACCGATCATGGCACTCAATTCGATAACCCACAATTTGAACAATTTTGCTAAACTTATTTGATCGAGCATCGTATGTCATTAGTGGCATACCCCCAAAGCAATGGCCAAGTAGACATTACAAACCGAACATTACTTGAGGGAATAAAGAAAAGACTTGAAGCTGATAAAGCTTTATGGGTCGAAGAATTGCACAACGTACTGTGGGCCTATCGAACTACGGTTCGAACACCCACAGGAGAAACTCCTTTTAAACTGGCTTATGGATCTAAAGCATTGGCACCTATTGAAGTAATGGCTGGAACACTATGGGAAAGAGAGTTTGAAGAAAAAGAGAACGAACAAGGACTGGTAGATAGCCTTGACTTGTTAGATGAAGTTCATGCAAAAGCAAAAGCACGAACTCAACATTATCAACAAAGGATAGCGTCACATTATAATTCCTGAGTGAAGAATCGTCGATACATAGCAGGAGACTTGGTATTAAGGAATACCTTAGCTTCAGATCCACGCCATCAGAGGAAATTGGACCCTTCATGGGAAGGCCCCTATATGGTTATTAAACCAGTCGGTTCGGGAGCTTATAAACTGAAGAACATGACAACGCAGAAAGAGCTGGATCGTTCGTGGAATGCCAGGCACTTGAAGAAATATTATCCTTGAGGAGATTATCATTTTCATTCAAGATATAACAAAATTCAACTCAATCAATACAATTTAGGTTTTCAAATATGCTATCTTTTGACTAGAGGCAACACACAACACTCAAGATCAGATCCAGCGACAAAATCAAAAGGCATCGGTTTAAAACCCGTGTGAGACCTTCTACAAGGCATCGGTTTAAAACCCGAGTGAGTTCCTTCTCAAACTTATTGAATTTCTTCGGAAATCCTTAAGTAAAGGCATCAGTTTAAAACCCGTGTGGGACCTTCTACAAGGCATCGGCTTAAAACCCGAGTGAGTTCCTTCTCAAACTTATTGAATTTCTCCGGAAATCCTTAAGTAAAGGCATATGTTTAAAACCCATGTGGGACCTTCTACAAGGCATCGGTTTAAAACCCGAGTGAGTTCCTTCTCAAACTTATTGAATTTCTCGGAAATCCTAAGTAAAGGCATCGGTTTAAAACCCGAGTGAGTTCCTTCTCAAACTTATTGAATTTCTCCGGAAATCTTTAAGTAAAGGCATCGGTTTAAAACCCGTTGAGACCTTCTACAAGGCATCGGTTTAAAACCTGAGTGAGTTCCTTCTCAAACTTATTGAATTTCTCCAAAATCCTTAAGTAAAGGCATCGGTTTAAAACCCGTGTGGGACCTTATACAAGGCATCGGTTTAAAACCCGAGTGAGTTCCTTCTCAAACTTATTGAATTTCTCCAGAAATCCTTAAGTAAAGGCATTGGTTTAAAACCCATGTGGGACCTTCTACAAGACATCGGTTTAAAACCCGAGTGGGTTCCTTCTCAAACTTATTGAATTTCTACGGAAATCTCTAAGTAAAGGCATTGTTTTGAAACGACTAAGACCTACTACAACAGAGACTCAAGTGACTAACAAAGTTCAATGATGAAGTTAATTCTTTATTCCTTTAAAAAAACCAGAAGGGCCCAACCTCTACATCAAATATACATATGAGATAACAAGTGTTGAGGTACAATCTTCGTTCGATCAAAAAGGAAAGTCATCGTCGATGATCGTCAAGAATTTAAAACAAGTTCGAGGCAACGTTGTCAGAAGCAACACAAAGTCAAGAAGAAGAACAGGGTCGGGAAAACATATGTTATCATTTGTTTATCTCCCTCGGGGATTGCGAAGCATTCTGTAAATACAAAATCCTCCGCAATTCCATACTATTTATCAGCTTTTCCGGAAGAAGCCTGATCTTTGATCAAACCTGCATTCAAGGCAAGCTCTTCATAGCTAAATCCTTTAAGAGGAGACAAAGGAGGAGAGTCGTCAAGACGATGCATTATATCAGGATCTTGAGGTGGAAGGTCCATCACATCCTTGGCCCAGGCAGGAAGAGGAAGTCCCAACTTTGCAAACACTTCAAGATGACAGTTGGCGCATTGGGGAGTCGTGTTGAAATAAAGATTTCTCCTTAGTATCGATTCCCATACCTCGTTCTCACCATCCTGATATGCCTGCAAGTTATAAGCATTCAGCATGTAAACAAAAGGCTTACTCTGCAAATATTTGAAGATGCAAGCCCTGCGAACATCAGTCGGAAGGGACTCGGGCAAAAGGGTAACAGCTTGCCTTTGGGGCGTTGATACAGCTCCAGACCCTTTTGCCCCTACTGAAAGCTTTCCAACTTCTCGCACCAGCTGCCGGATCTTCTCCCTGGCACCATCCAAATCCGAATGAAGATGCTCGTTCTCGGAATTCTTCTCTCGGGCAATATCCCAAGCTTTGTTTTCAAGACGAGCAATCTCAGCATCTTTGGCTTTGGATTCTTTCCGAAGCCTGGAAAGCTCATCACTCAGTCTACTGAGTCTAAAGGCTGCTTCCACTTGATTGTGGAAGTTACCAGTGAGACTCCTGCAACAACTTAAGGGTTAGTCAAGAGCAAAAGAAACATCTTCAGAACAAAAGGTAATGAAGAAAAACTTACATCACCAAGGATTTCATAAATTCCCTATCCGGGACCGTAGAGAAGGCTTTGCTCTCGGCAAGCATTTGAACAGTAGTGCACCATTCTAGTGCCTTGTCAAAATCGCCTGTCACCAGGTCAAATCTCTTCAACGACCAGGAGGGATGGAACACATCATCGGCCAACCAAGGGCGCTTCCTAGAAGTAGAGTCCTCGGCTTCTTCAAAAACCTCCATAGTATGAGGGTTGGAGGAGGATGCCAAACAAGCACTAGAGTTGGGTTCGGAGGCCCGAACGACGACTGCAAGGACCACATCTTCCTTAGAAGCCCGAAGGGTCTTCGTCATGGAAGAGGACTCCAGCGTAGTGCCAGCAGGGGTTTCAGCAGTACGAACAGAGACGGAGGGAGCCACATCCTCCTTAGAAGACCGAACGGTCTCTCTAGGCAAAAGAAGCATGGGAGAAGCATCAGCAGAAGCTGTGGGAATCTGATATGAAGATTCACCAACAGCAATCTCCCCACGTTTAGAAGATTCACCAACGGCAATCACCTCAGAGGGAACAACCTTCGTCAGCACTGGAGCAGTCTTCTTGCAAGATTTCACCCTAACATTATCCAAGTTAATTCTTGGAGGCACTACAAATGAAAGGCAAGCAGCATCAGGACGAGAAATCCAACAAAATATAGCAGAAAAGGGAAAACCCAAGATTTCTGTCAAACAGATGAAGTAACGAATACCCAGCAGGGAACTTCCGTAATGAGCAAACCCCAAGTATGAATACTGTGGAGATTACTCAAGGAGAAGAAGAAGTTCGTGATAAAACTGAATGACAGAGCAGAATACTTACTTGTTCAGGTTCTGATCAAAGATATTGTTGGAAGATAAAAGTACAGAGACAGCAAAGGAAGACAAAATACTACTTTGCAAATCTAGCAGACAAGAATAACTTGTAGATAGCGAGGATAAGGATGAAGCACCCTTGAGTAACTTAAATAGCCTCAAGGAGTGATGCGATGGTTGAAAGACCAAGTTAATCAAGGGATAGGACGGAAGAGACGCTTCGAATTCCGAAAAATGCAGGATCAACGGTCAGGAGATAACGGCGCTTCAAATTCGAAACTTGAAGGCTGACCTAAGTTTCCACATGGAACAATGTGCACCTGATACGAGGATACTGCCAAATACCAATCGTCGCACCAGTATTACATAAGAAAGTATTTCCAATTCCTTGGGAAAAGCAACTTGTACGCGAATACAAGGAAACATTTGGGCTTCGTCATAAAGGAGGAGCAATTGGGAGATAAAGTTCAAGTGTCATAAAAGGTTCGGAAGAATCCAATGAACGCTCCCGAATGCATCTCTCCTGAATGCATCTCTCTGATGTCCCGAGCGTTATCTTCAATTAAGGTATAAGTTAATCTTACATGATAACTTATCTCATTCTTAAATATCTCTTACGTGAGGGAATAGACAAATCCCTGGATACATATGAGAATGTATTATGGCAATCATTGGAAGAGTTCAAGAAAAAGGAGGCAAATTTCTATTTCATTATAGAAGACCGTGGGGGGCCAACCCTTACAAAAAAAAAAAAAAAAAAAAAAAGATAGCTTCCTATTGGTTTTTTACATTTTCGGCCGAAGGATTGTTGTCTGAGGCAGGCTTTCGAGGTTCTTCGGGAAGAGGTGGCGAATCAGCAAGATACTTCTCGATGTCTGGATCTACTGGAATGGGGTCCTCCTCTTCCAAAACCCAATCAGGGAAAGGCAGCTTAAGCTTCTCAAAGATTTCCTTGTGACACACCCCCCGAAAGGGAGTTGTGTCAAAGGAAGGGTCAGTTTCAAGGATATTTTTCCAGACATCATTCTGCCCCTCTCGATAAGCTTGAAGGTTGAAGGAACCCATCAGGTCACTGAAAGGAACACTGTTCAGATACTTTCGAATGCAGTCCCTCCAGAGATCTTGTGAAAGATGTTCGGGCTTGCTAGGAACTACCATCTTCTTCAGGCGTTCGTTATCCAGGGCCTGAAGCTCAAGGCTCTCACCAAATGCGGCAGCAATATTTTTCTGCTTCTTGGCTTCGCGTTCGGTAGCAGCAGCACGACTGACCGACAAGTCAAGTTCTTTTCTCAAAGAACTCATGGCCTCGTCATTCTTCTCCTTTGACTCTTCGGCTGCTTTCTTCAACCGGTCAACTTCAGAATTGGCCTTCGCCAAATTTTCTTCACAGGTCTGCAGCAAGGAGCCACTAGGACTGACTCGGCTCAATGCCTCCATGTGTTGATAAAAGCTCAACACAGAATTCCTGGAAAGGCAGGAGAATTATCAAAAAATCCCATGAGAGATTACAAAGCAAGTAGTGAAAAACTCAAGAAAAGTAATACCTCGTGGAAAGACGAACCAGAGTGTCGTCTTGCAGGGTTTTGAAGGCCTGCCAATCGGTAGGCATAAGGCTGAGAGAGCTCCATTCAGCAGCCTTCTCGTGGTCCTGCGTGACTCGGTCTATCTCCATCAACGACCACTGAGGGACGAAGATCTCCTCAGAATCCTTATTCTTCTTGGATTTTTTCGGGGCATAAACATCGACCGAGTCATGCTTCCTTTTGGTTTGAATGGGAGAGGGGGCCTCAACCTCTTCCACCATTGGTTTCTTCCCTCTCCCCGAAGCCTCAACCACTGGCTTCAAGTTTTTAATACCCTTGTAAGAAGGGTCTGGAGGAGGCTTAGAAGCCACTTGTTCTACAGTCAATGCTCGAGGAGACCGTTGCTCTGCAGTCACAACGGCCTTAGCAGCCTCCACCCAAAGGTTGTCTGGATTCATTCTTGGAGGCACTACAAAGAAAGATGAAAGTCAGCAAGTTGAAAAAGTTCGGCAGACATTCAAGAAAATGAAATGTGGCAGTTAGAAAGCTCACATTGAGCCAGCCCCCAGTATTGAAGAATGGAGTTGTATTCCATCTTATATCCATGTATCTCTTGATACCATGGAATTGACTTGATCTTCCTGACAGCAGCTCTGTCTTCTTTGGATAGTTGAGGGACACGTTTGCCCTCAGAGTATGAAGTGTACAGTTTCCAGGTGGTCGGGAAGTTAAGATCTGATTGAGGTGCTCAGCAGAAAAAATACCGCTTGCGCCACCCTTTGTGATTGGAAGGGCAGGTTCCCCTGGCAAGAATGCTGCCGGACCAGTCAAGCTCAACTTTGTTGCGCTTGGAAGCACAACCCAGCCAAGAGGATGGGAAAGAGAAAGAACATGAAAATGTACAAAAAGAGGAAGAGAAGGTATGATGCTGAGTTCAAAACATAAACCCAAGAAGCCGACGATGAGACGCCAGCTATTGGGAAGAAGCATTTCGAGACAAATGTCCCAATGATTCAGAACAACAGAAAACAAAGTATTGAAGAAGGGAAAGAGAACTCCTCTTTCCAGAGTATCTATATACAGGGAAAATTCGCCAGGAAGGATCAAATCAACCCTCTCATCAGAAGTGGGAGCCCTAAGATGGTACGAGGAAGGAAAGTCGAAGCGTTGGATGGCTAAAGGAAGGTTTTCCTCAGTAAAGGAGGAAGCAACAAAACTAGGTCCATCAGTGGACTTGATAGGTTGTTTGGACTACCCAGAGGATTCGGCAGTCACCTTCGAAGTCCTGGATGGTCCAGACTCAGGAAGGGCAGAAGAATCCTCAGCATTTTCTTCTGCTTTTCTCTGTTGGCTAACTTCTGCGAAGTCACGCTAGAGAGCAGTTAGGGTTTTCTTGTCGCTATCCGACTGCTTAGAGGGGACAGAGGCAAAGGCCTCATCGCCAGTATCGCCCTTACCGGCGCTAAGTCCAGGAGAAATTCAGAAGAAACCCTACCGCCGTCCATTACTAAAAAGTCTGATTGTGGTTTCTAGCAAGAAAAAAGAAACCTGGAGATGAAAGTAAAATTTGCAAAGGAGTCAGTAGACTTACTGAATCACTGAAGCAGAATGCTCGAGAGCTAGAAGATCGTTAGGGCGCAAAGAAGACGATGAGGTTTCAAAATTCCAGACAAAGAGAATGAAACCTACAAAGACAACGAACCGCTTTTAAGCACTTGCACGAGTGTTTGAGGACGTGTACGATCGAGATGGACTCAACATCAACGATCGCAATTTGGAGACGGTTCAAAAGTTTGAACTCACGAATCAAAAACAGGCATTCAGAAACTGTCGTTTCGATTTTGTGAGCAACGATAGTTTCGGCTACAGAGGACGCGTGGCGTCACCCCAACAAAAAGTGAAAATACTCACAATGCTCGAGGAAAAAGCGACACAGCCGCATTAAATGTGATATGACATTTAATGGGTTGAGGATTATGAAAAACTATTGTTCGACAGAGAACCAAGTTAAAAACCAAGCCCTCGGGATCGTCCGAACACTTGGTCTGGGGGGCTCATGATATGGAGAAAATATAACCGAACCTGGTTCAATCTTGGTTCGACCCTCGACTCCGGTCGGGACGAAAGGAATCGAGCCGGCTCCAAGAGATAGCTTACTGAGGAAGAAAACTAACTCAGTCACAAGCACGCCCTAATCCTCTACGATCGGAATAGGCTATTCAACAAAGAGACAGGTAGCAGCATTTGGCGGCTGTCACTTATCGCTATTATATGGATAACTACCATATAACGATCGTATTATCAAAGGAGTTATCTACTAGTCCAACCTAGTAGGGATCTATCACTCAACGGATCTATCCGTTAAGATCTGACGACTATCCGAAGAAGGCTCAAATACATCCAACGAAGGAGATTCGAAGGTACACTCTATATAAGACATCACGTACTCACAAGGTAGAAGGACACATACAACTTGAATCGTATTCTCGTTATTCATTCTTTAGCTCTGTGCTCCAGCAGAGCCATTTGTGATTAAGTTCATCAACTGACTTAGCCTTCGGAGGTGGACTCCCGATCCCAGCCGGTCGGGCCACATCGACGTTCGTTTTTGCAGGTCATTCTCAAGAGATCTAAGGGCTGAGCAATTTTTGGACGCATTAGTGTAATATGATGAATTGAGATGTGATTGGATAAGTTTAATTTGGGATTGAGGAATGTCCTATTGACATTTCTGTCCTTGGACATCGGAGGGAATAGTATGGGATGTTCTCCGAACGTTTCCATCGACGCTTTCCCGGATTATTGGATGACATATATAGGACTTGTCTAGGTGTATGGCTAGGATGTCCTTGTCATATCAGACCCGAATCAGAAGGGTATTGAGACCGAGCGACCCGTGGTAGTAGTATGGTTTGATGGGCGCTCAAGACCGGTAACCAACTCGTGAGAGGACATAGATCATATTACGGATACCCAAAATGGGCCATTGTTGGTAGGGTTGCAAATAGTCAGACTTGGGCTCACGGGCGCTCGAAGATCGGTGAGTCATATCCGTGAGGGGACATGAGAGCTTTCCTTCTACTATTTGTGGATGACCAATGGGGTTGATGAGTCCAGTGAGTAATATCCTTGACTCTAGTGTGAAGGATACCAGAAAGGATCGCCCGGGGCGAGGAATGGACTTATCTGGATCTGACATGGTATGACTGAGTAGATGACTTGCATTGGGCTAGGCTTTATCATGACATGCGCCAATACTTATACCAATGGTGATGTGAGAGAGTGGTGACCTAAACCCCAGCCATGAAATTGTCCAAGATGGATGCAGGACCCAATTCACACTGAAGAACCCAAGTACCTGGATGGTTGAGGGAAGAGTGATTTGAGACCTACCCAAGGAAGTATGGTACTATGACTTAAAGCATGTCTACCATAGAGACCTAACATATGTAGAGTTAGAATCATAATTGCATCATTTGTCTCATGTTATGACTTGTATCATATGGTTTATGTATTATGGATTAACTACCTTGCTGAGTTCCTTTGAACTCATTCCTTTCTGTGCATTTGCTTTGTTAGACTATTCTACAGATGTTGAAGAGTCCGATGGCACGTCCTTCGAAGCACCCTCTGATGAGCCACACTACCCTCAGGGTAGTTGCTACTATGAAGATTATTGTGAGGGTACCGAAGAGGACTATGCTGTACACTAGGATTAGCTCGGCACTGGTGTTGGAGCAGCTGTATTGGACTACGGATATCTATACCTATGAGGATGTGTTTTATGTGACTGATGAAACATTTATTTAATATTACATTTTGGATTCTCCTTTAAAACCGGATCTGTAATTCAACTTTCTTGGATATATTCTTTTGATGGGATTTCTAAACTTAACTTGATTTTGCTACTTTCCGCTGCCATGTGAGAAAGTGACTTCTGATCACTCTCTCTCTATCATTTTGGTTTATATATATATATATATATATATATATATATCTTGGTATCATCTTTATTCCGCACTCTGGTGGTCTGTTTTATCTTATTCTTGATTCTTTATTGTTGGAAAATGCCAAGTCAGCATTTGCCACATCAGTCTCAAATCAGTTTTGATGATGACAAACACTCTACTAATGTTTCCATAAAGATATGTTTTTTTCCAGCTCATCACTGCAGAAAATCTCGATGTAAATATCCGGTTCAAAGAAAATTCCGGAGAGTCAAGCTCAAGATCAAACCATCTTAGACAATGAACCAAAGTCAAGAGGAGAGCATCAAGATCACTGATCAAGATTAAGTCAAAGACCAAGTCAAAGATCAAGACTTAGGCTAAATCAGGGCTTAGGACACCTTTGCATACACACACATGTAAATATATCCATAATATGTAGTTCATGTTACTAGAGTGACCTAGGACGTGTTAGTAAGGTGTACAGCGCTTAGGATTGTCAAAACGATCTAAAAATCCAAGCCATATCCCAGCCCAAAGTTGTTTAGAAAAACAGAGCCCAGACGGATGTCCATCTGAGCAGACGGACGTCCGTCTGTTTTCAGAACTCTGTTTCTCGAAACAACGAAGGTCGACGGAATTTCCGGCGCGGATGCCCGATCTCCGTCTGAACGGAAAACCGTCTGAGCAGACGGACGTCCGTCTGTTTTCATAACTCTGTTTCTCGAAACAACGAGAAGGCCGAGACGGATGCCCGGTGCCCGAGCCAAACTAGGCCAGACGGATGACCGTCTGGGGCGGACGGACGTCCGTCTGGCCCGATTTGACTATAACGGCTAGTTTAAGGAGAATATCTTCTCACATTTGTTTGTAACGGATACCTTTGAGACGGATGACCGTCTGGGCAGACGGACGTCCGTCTGGAACAAAATCTCGCAAAGATTTTATATCCGTTGGGGAAATGGGGAAAGCAGTAACTTGGGGTCTATAAAAGCCCAACCATCCCCATTTGAGAATTATCCTTCTCCCCCATCTAGCACATATTCACTCACAAAGTGAAAAAGCAAAGTTTTGGTGTTTTTAGCATTTTTCCTGTCCTCCCAACTCCGGTTAACTTTGAAGGATATTCCAAAGTTGAAGCTTTCACTAAAGCAAAGTCTGGAGATATTGAAACCGTTGAAGTATATTGACTCTTGGTTTATTCATTACATCACTTGCACTCAAAGGGTAAAGGGTTACTCTCTTTTGATAGGTAATATCTAATACTTCTCGTATTGTGAATTGGTTATTTTAATTCTAGTCTAGGTTGATTAGAATTCATTGTATTGGATACTTTTGTCCGTAAACGAAGATTGTATTGGATACTCTTGTCCGTGAACGAAGATTGTAAAGGGTACTCTTGCCCCGAAACGAAGATTGTAAGGGTTTGTTTCTCTACCCACTATATTGAAAGAGATCCGTTAGTGGAAATACTCTCTTGAGACTAAGAGAGGAGTGGACGTAGACTCGTAGAGTCGAACCACTATAAATTCTGTGTTTGTAATTGCTGTTTGTCATTAGATTTCATCTTGAACTGTCATCTCATTTTGAAATTGTAACTAAACCAGAAAATTGGTATAAATCACTAGGTACAACCTAATCACCCCCCCTCTAGGTTGCACTAACAATTGGTATCAGAGCGGGAGCTCAAATCGGGATTAAAATTAATCTCAAAAAGAGTAAAAGATCATGGCATCATTGTCTAACCAATTCTCCTCAAGACCCGAAGGTTTAAATACCTCTAGACCTCCATATTTCGATGGAGAAGGGTTTGCTTATTGGAAGAATAGATTTGAAGATTTTGTTTGTGCTATTGATATAGATGTTTGGGATATAATTGTGTATGGACCAAATGAGATTACCAAACTTGATAAAGATGGTAACAAAGTCCCAAAACCAAGGATTGAATGGGATGGAATTGATAAAATTAAATCCCAAGCAAATCACAAGGCAAAAATGTTCCTACAATGTGCTTTGAGTGAAAAAGTATACAATAGGTGTGGTACTTGCAAGAATACAAAGGAAGTTTATGAAAAATTAATAGTTACATATGAAGGAACAAACCAAATAAAAAAAGATAAATTTGGATGTTATATGCTTCAATATGAAAATTTCAAGATGTTAGATAATGAGGATATAACTTCTTTGTTTACTAGATTTTCTAACATTATAAATAAGTTGCATAGTCTTGGCAAGGAATTTGCAAATGAAGATGTGACAAGAAGAATCCTACGAGCACTTCCACCATCTTGGAGACCCAAGAAAATAGCAATTCAAGAAGTGGGAAATCTAGAACATATCACACTTGATGAGCTCATGGGATCTCTACTTGCACATGAGGCAGAACTTGAAGAAGACAAGAAGTATGAGGAAAGCCAGTCAAAAGAACAAAATAAGAAGTCCATCGCTCTTAAAAGTTCCATCAAAGACGATGAAAGCGATGAAGACAACAGTGACTCCGGCAGTGATATTGCTCTTATCACAAGAAAATTCAGGAAATTTCTAAAATGAAGAAAAGAACGGTTTCCATTCAAAGGACAAGGATCCAAAGAATTCAAAGGTAAAAGCTCATCAAAAGGTAAAATTTCATCTACTAACAATCAGGATGTTATTTGTTTTGAGTGTAGAAAACCAGGACACTTCAAAAATGAATGTCCTACCAAAGGGAAAAAGAAGGCTTACAAAGCCGAGGGATGCCGGACCCATTACCAACTGATGATGAGTGATTGAGACCTTCCTAAAGAAGTACGGTGCTATGACTTAAAGCATGTCTGCCAATAGAGACCAGCATACATAGAGTTAGATTCATTCATTCATTGCTTGTCTCATATCATATTGCATTTATGTTTGTTCTGAAATCCTGACATTTATGTTATTATGGATTTAACTGCCTTACTGAGTTTCTTTGAAACTCATTCCTTTATTGTACAATGTTTGTTAGACTATTCTGCAGGTACTGAATACTATGACGGTCCCTATGAAGAAGCGCAAGGCGAAGAGGCATATCTCCAGGAAGGTGATTGCGGTTACAACAATTACACTGAAGATCCCGCGAGTGGTTATGCTCCGTACGATGCTTAGTCCGACCATTGAGTGGAAGCGCCCTTGTGCTGTTTATGAGATTTACACTTATAGGGATGTTGTCTATAAAGTGGAGAACAATTTAGTTACCCATTGTACTTGCTACTGGGATTAGATTTTGTCTAGTTTATTCTCTTTTAGAGCTACTTTTCCGCTGGTTGTAGAGTGGGATTTTGCCTCACTTTACCTATCTGTTTTTGACATTCTGACTATATCTAGTACTCTGATTTATATATGATTCATACTTTCCTTATTGGATCTATGGTTTATCTTCCGCACTTTTATTATGATTGTTCATGATTATGTTATTGTTTATGTGGGAGGTTGATTACTCGATACCTGATCTTCGGGCTGTGGATCACACTCTCGGGTATGCCAGATAGGGTACCGGCTGGGAGGATGTGACACATACAATTGGCGCCAGTAAACACTTTTAGGGTGCAATTGAATCAAACCTTTCCTTTCGCCCCAGACCATCACTACACTTAGGATTGACTCCTTTCCCGATAATGCCCTTTTAGGTCGAATCAATCATGACCATAGGTAACACCCCAAAGTAGCCACATCAACCCTTCATTTCATGATGTAGTCGAAAGTCACTAAGAACACTAATGGACCATAAGGTTCAGGACTCACACAATGAAAGGAGCAAGGATCCATCCTCTCATTTCTAGTGATTGCTAAGCACACATAGTATGATATACGTGCTATGGTGGAGCACTCTATACACAATAGAATATATGTCCCTCTCAACACCATACAGGTCTTAGTCTAGTCGCAACCTCTTGCGCCTAACCCGAGTTTTTTTATTGTCGCCACCCTAGCACCACATAAAGTACTCGCACCTGGCTCCTATAGGCAACATGAATAGTGGGAACATTCATATTGATTCTCTTCAAAATAGAGAATCTCATCTTGATTCCAAATCAAGGCGACATCATGATTATGAATTGGCCTACACAAAGTCATTTACAATCCATCTCATCTCTGCTTGCCTCCAAGGCGCCAAAGGTGAATGGTCATGTGAGTGAGTCATTCTCTTGCTTATTGACATATCTAGTTTTATGCTAGAAGAACACAATCACACAGAAAGTGAATAAAATAATGCAGGAATGAACTCATATTACTCAATAATAAGAAAGTTTCAGTACAAAAGTAAGTCACAATCTACGCAAGCCTAAGGATTTTACATGAGAAATAAAAACATCCTTGGCTATAGGTTTTGTGAGAGGGTCAACTACCATCTGACTAGTAGATATGTGCTTAAGTACAACTTTCTTCCTTGATATAATGTCTCTAACAAAATGATATCCCAATTGTATATATTTGGTCTTCCCATGATACTTGGGGTCCTTGACATAGCTAAGAGTTGCCGTGCTATTATAGTAGACAAGGGTAGCCTCTTTGGATGTCATCACAAATCCAGTATGTCGTAGGAATCTCCTCAACCAAACAGCCTCTTGAACAGTAACTGAGCATTGCCACATACTCTGGTCGAGAGGGATATACAAGTCTACTTCTTGCTACACCACGAAAGGGCCCTGCCATTCAGCAAGAAAGCATATCCAGAGGTTGATTTGTGCTCATCAATGTTTCCAGCCCAGTTAACATCGCTATAGCCAACTAACCGCAAATCCAATCCTTGGAACACAACAATTAGTTACTCATTCCTCTAAGATATCTCAATATCCTCTTGACTGTTCTCCAGTGCTCTATGCCTGGGTTTCATTAGTACCGACTAACCAAACCCACTACATAACAAATATCTGGAATATGGAACTCTTTCCATCTTGGTTTTCTCCTCTGGAGTCTTAGGACCCATATCAAGGCTCAAATGCAAACCCTTCTCCACTGGAGTATCAATTGGTTTGCAATTGTACATTTGGTATCTAGTCAATATAGGTCTCTTAAGATAAACCCAGTAATCTATTTTGCCTATTTCTGACAATCTTGACACCAAGCACATAGCTTGCTTCACCCATGTCCTTCATATCAAATACGGAGGGCAACCATTTCTTAATGGTTTCCAATAGCTCCTTGCTATTTCTAGCTATGAGTATGTCATCTACGTACAGTGTCAGAATGACATAATTACTATCAGATCTCTTGGTGTAAACACAATGGTTTCCTCAAGCATGGAAAACCCATTTTCTATCATAGCTTTGTGGAAGCGCACATTCCATTGTCTAGATGCTTGCTTTAAGCCATATATGGACTTCTTAAGTTGCACACTTTGCGCTCAAGTCCATTAGCTTCAAAGCCTTGAGGTTGATCCATATAGATTTCTTCTTCAAGTTCTCCATTGAGAAAAGCAATTTTTACATCCATCTGATAAAGATCCAAGTTCAACTGAGTACCAATGGCTAGTATAAGGCTGATGGAGGCAAATCTCACCACAGGGGAAAAAGTCTCCCCATAATCAATGCCCTCTCGCTGGGTGTAACCCTTAGCCACTAAATGAGCCTTGAATCTCTCAATAGATCCATCCACCTTTCTCTTGATCTTGAGAACCCACTTGTTTCCAATTGCCTTTCGGCCCTGCGGTATATTAACCAAGTCCCAGACATGATTAACTTTCATTGACTCCAACTCTTCCTTTATTGCTTTCAACCATTCCTTTGAGCTTGTCCCCGCAAGAGCTTCCTGCACGCTCTTCGGTTCATGCTCATCGACTGGAGCCATCTCATAGTCTATCTCTTTAGGAGTTACCATGTAAGCTTAATCCTCTATGTTGAAACATCGACGAGGAACTAGCCCACGCCCACTACGGCGCAAGTGTATGTTAGATTGCTCACCTTCTAACGTAGCTACCACATCTGCACTCCCACTCCCACTAAGATCTTTTGGATGAATCCCAGGTTCATTATCCAGAGTTTGAATCCCTAGAGTGACAAGTTCATTATCTTGTATCTCAAAGAATTCCGATGATTCTTTATTAACTCCTGAAAGGGATGGAAAATCATTCTCGAAGAATGTTGCATCCCTAGACTCAAGTTATGTTCTCCTCTCACTCTCATCTAGACCAATGATGACATGTCCCTTCGAGAGTTCAGAATATCTTACAAAGATACAATTTCTTCCTCTGGGTCCAAGCTTCCCATATTGGTGAGATGTAGAATAATATACGTTGCACATCCCCATGCGTGCAAGTAACTCAAATATGGCTTCCTTCCGGTCCACAACTCATATGGTGTGGAAGGAACCGATTTGGTTGGAACTCAGTTGAAGATATAGGCCTCAGTCAGCAAAGCATCTCCCCAATAAGAGATGGGTAGGTTTGTCTGCGCCATCATGGATCTCACCATGTCTAGCAAGGTTCTATTCCTCCTCTCAACAACCCCATTTTGCTGTAGGGTCCTTGGAATAGTAAGTTGCCTAGATATCCCCTTTTCATCACACAACCCTTTAAACATGTCGGAGATATACTCTCTACCTCTATCCGTTCTAAGAGTTTTAATCATTTTATCTAACTGATTCTACTAAGCTCATGAATTTCTTAAAATATTTTAGAGCTTTTGACTTATGAGAAATTAGACAAATATGACCATACCGTGTATAGTCATCTATGAATGTGATAAAATAAGCATGTCCTTTTCTAGTATGCACATTCATGGGTCCACATACATTTGAATGAATAAGTGCTAGAGGAAGAGAGGCTTTTAAAGCCTTTTTGAATGGTTTTCTAGTTACTTTTCCTACTAGACATGACTCATAGGTTGGTAAATCGGATAGTGAACCTTGGCCTAAGAGACCTTCTCTTGCCAACCTATTCATCCTATTTGAGCCAATATGGCCAAATCTAGCATGCCATATATTAGAATCAATACACATAGTATTTTGGCAAACAGAAGCATTACTAGAATTAGATAAATTATCAATTGTATCCAATACAATAAAACCATTCTGAAGAAAACCATAACCATAAACTATATCACTTAGATACAAAACCAAAGAATTGTTCTCAAATACAACTCTAAAACCATGTCCCACAAGAAAAATAACATAAACAATATTCCGCCGAATGTCTGGAGCATACAGCACATCATGGAGTAATAGCGTCCGGCCACCTCGCAAAACTAATTTGCATGTGCCTATGCCATGAACCTCCACACTTGAGCTATTCCCCATCGTTATTCTCCTGCTTCCTCTTAGAATACGACAGTATTCCACAAAGCTTGAGCGTTCCCTTGTTATGTGTTCTGTCGCACCTGAATCAACAATCCACAAAGGATTTAGTTCAGCAAGCATAGTAGAACTTGTTACATAACATGATGAGGTATAACACACAGTACATACCTCATGCTCAGTGCAATCACGAGTAAAATGACCAGGCTTTCGGCAGTTGAAGCAAATCAAAGGTGATTTCTTCTTGCCAGCTCTAGTCCCTCTTGAACGCTTGGGGACATTCTTATTTCTGTTCCCACCTTGGTTGCTTTGCCTAGACCACTGAAGTTGAACTTTCTCTCTCTTGCGCTTAGAGCTTGCACCCTTACTAGTGCTAGCTTCAGTATCAAGTACTTCAATTTGAGGGCATCGGCCAACATCCGATCCTCCTCTAACTCAAGGTGTTTGGCAGCTTGATCAAAAATCTTGACATCATCAACATGAGTCAAGAAGATCTTCATATGCTCCCAAGTCTTTAGCAATGACCTGATGACTGCAGAGACTTGTTCATCATCAGTCTTTTGGTGCCCACATGCGCTCAACTCACTAATCATGTTGGACATGATGGTTATATGCTGTCTCATGGTGTGACCCTGACGCATCTTATAACTGTCAAAAGTGAGTCCGAGCTAGCAGCCTCTTGTAGTGGAAGTCCCTCCATATTGGAACTTCACAGCCTCTGACAAAGACTTTGCAGTCATATGTTTCTCAAACCGAAGCATCAGGTCATCTCTCATGGAGCTTAGGATAGTAATCCTAGCTACCCAGTCTTTCCTCTTCTAGGCATTGTAAAGCTCAAGGTCTCTATGATGTTGTGCAATGGTACCTTCCTCAAGTGGGGACATGGTCTGGTTTTTGGTTTTCAGCATATCCTGCTCTTCCAGGAGATATTGCACCTTTCGGTGCCAGAGGTCATAATTCCTTTCATTCAATTTATCTTCTTTCGTGAGGTCAGCAACTATGCTCTTTGTAGCAGCCATTATACTGGAGACAATATATACAATGATGAGTTCAACTATTCTAGCAAAAAACAAAACACAAACAATAACAAATCCCACTGGCATAATCAACCTATGGGATAACCATTTAAACCAAAAGAGATGCTAATAAACATTCAATCAAATTCTTATGCAAACCCACATAGACTTATACACTAGTTTCATTCTATGCTAGAAACATGATTAATAGAATAAAACAATTTTAATAAAATAAAATATCCAATCATGTTTATGCTATGAGGTGGTTCACACAGAACGCTTTTACCTCATTAGCTCCCACTAAGCCCTATTAGGCCCTCAATGCCCAAACATCACACAGATTGTAGGGCCACTGGTGTTCAGTAAGTTAGAAACACATTCAGAACTGGGCAAACTCTCAAACGGATTCTGAGAAGGATCGCCGTCTAACAATCCATCTAAGACGGATTCTGAGACAGCTCACCGTCTGACAATCCGTCTGAGACGGATTCTGAGACAACTCACCGTCTGAGAGTCTGTCTGCCTAGAAGGACTGCCGTCTCACCAGACGAACTTTCCATCTGGTCCACTGTGATCAGACGGATTTTGAGACGGCTCACCGTCTGGGAGTCTGTTTGCTCAGATGGATTGTCATCTCATTGGACGGACTTTCCGTCTGGTCCAGTGTGATCAGACGAACTCTGAGACGGATCCCCATCTGACAATCCGTCTGAAACAGATTCTGAGAAGGCTCACTGTCTAGGAGTTCGTCTAGTCCCCAGTGACCAAATGAATGTCTTTTCCCTTTGAACGAATTTCAGTTCCACAGAACATTAAAAAGAAAAAGAAAAAAAAATGAAGATTTTTCTCCCAAAAATTCATCCAAAATATGCATGGAAAAATTCAATAAACATTGAACAAAAACATTTATCATGGATCATCAATGCATGTAATTTTTTTTCTTAAGGGAAATCAAAGGATCCTCCCACTCGGATCCGAGCAAAAAATATTGGTCTCTAAAAACCCTCTCAACTTTCCCATAGGTTTCCTATTAAACCTTAGATCCTCACATTGGATCCATTCAATAAAAATAAACAATAGGGAGGAATCGAGAATCGTGGGAGCTATGGCTTTGACGCTAATGTAGGATATTAATTTCATATATCTCAATTTAATTAATTAATAGGGAAAAGATCCTTACTTGGATTCGCTTTCCTGAGTATAGAATTACCACAGCGGAAGTAATCTGAATTCCACGTCCTCGTTCCTCCGCTAAATCTCACCAGTGTGATCCCACAATCTCTAAGAAAGGGAATAAATTCTACAACCCAAATGTCGTGGAAGGATTGTATGGAGATCTAAAGCAAAAGGAAGGAAACCTTTCCTGCGTTTTTAAGAGAGAGGGAGACAGAAATGAGAGCCGCCTTTCTTTGAAAAATTTCACCCACGAATAATTCACTTTCAAGTGATAAAGTAATAACTAATATACCCTTATATTTTGTAACCCCCTAAAAGTATTTTTTCAGATTTGGCTTGGGCACATGATTTATTAATAAAATAATTAATAAATCCCAACACTGTGGGTCCAAGACAGTATAGGAATCAATCATTTAGAATTCATTGCAGTTTCAGTGAAATTTACTATTGTTGTGAGTCCGGTTGATGATTCCAATAGATTGGTTTTTGGAATTTTTGGATCATTATTGTACAAGGAAATGATCCAGCCACTCCTACAGAAGACAAATGATATCAGACCTAGGATTCATAAATGGGCTACTTGTTTTTCTTCTTTTTGTAATAATAAATGGGCTTAATTTTTTTAAAGAACATACTGTGAAACGGCTAAAAGACTTGGAACATACTCACACCAGCCTAAGACGAAATATCTTCTATGAACACGTTATGAATTAACATTACAGACAACCATATATATACAGACACTTCTACCCAGCACTGGATTGCAATCTCTGTGCACTTCTGCCACCATGGAATACTTCATATGACGATCCCACCCAAAGGAAAAAAAGAAAAAACAAAAGACACCAAAAAATTTCGATCCAGGAGAAATAAACCTAACTCTTTCCAATTTGATTGCTAAAAAATTGCAGCCAACAATAAAACCTAGCACGTATCGGCATACTGAAATGAGTAGCAGAAGTTAGCAATGTACATTTGCTACACAATGCAAACCAACCGTTACGACTATATGCTAACAATATCATACAAGCTGTGATGTACCTGCAAATGAAGATGAAGTTTCAAGTTACGGCAAGAAAAAAAATTAAGTTAACGATTGTAGCCTCTCTGCAACTTGAAAACAAACATAATTCATTGGACCAGGAAGGTCAGAAGCTTTAAGATTGTCTGCTTCACAAAAACCATCTTATGCAACTGCCAGAAATACCATCTTTTAAGAATCATTTGGCGCCACCAACTTCCCGTCGTATAATTTACATCTGAAATGCAAGTCACTTAAGACTTAGTATACGTCATTTATCAGCATACTGAAAAAGAACAGGAAAAAGAAAAAGGGGAATCCACATACAACAATTACTATCGCATGGTGGCTACAGGATCAAAGGCGCAAAAAGGTTGGGTAATTAAAAAATAATGAATGCGGAAATGTGTTGAATTTTAAAGAGCAACAAACACTCGAAATAGAATTCCTAAAACCACATTCAACAATCCCATACTCAAGATTGGATATCATAACAAGCAAATTACAGAAAAAAACTCATTCTTAACATTTGTGTGACTAGTTATTCATTTTATTTGTGCTGGTCGACCCAACTAACCAATCCAGTGACAAACTGACCAAGTGCCACCAATACCGTAGTATGGTAAACTCTACCTCAGAACATACAAAAGTTGCATCGCTTTCGATTTGTAGTTATGCATCCTATAGACGAGGTAATAAAATGCCCTTCAGAATTCTACACAACGCAGGGGTGATGGTTGCAAGGAATCATGATAAAAGCAGCAGGAAGGTGTAGAGAAACTGAGGGCAGGCAAGTTATGCACCACATGAGAAGTTAATTAATTTAATTTTGATTGATTGGACTGCTGGAAACCAAGCACCAACAGGTGAGTGCCAATAAATAGTAAGGACAATATGGTTGAGGGTGTACTCAACGTTAAAAATACATACAAGAAGGAAGGGTGATGTCAACTATTTCTGGAATATAGCTCGGAGCCTGGACTTGCCAATGGGGCCTCCTTGGAGAATTAAGGACCACAGTAAACCACTCCTATTAAATAACCTGGGGACCCAGGCAGAATCCAGCCCCAGCCCCTTCTTTCTAGATTCTTTGTTCAAAGTTCCATTACAACATTTGGACAGCCCAACCCTTAACCATTTTCAACTCCGGCCAACCCACCATTAGAAACTGCAGATTTGGAGGAATCCTACAGCACCTTGGGCCTACCATTTGGTCAAAAATCCAGCCTCATTAACTCCAACCAAATCCTGTTCTCCTGCTGTCTCAAGTTTCTCTCAAACAGCCCTATGTTCATACTCAGTCATTTAAAATTGGATCAAACTCACACCAAAGCCTCCCCTAGGCCTCGAAATCATACCCCAAGGCCCCATCCCTTATCAGACAACTAATACCTTGGAAACCAACGGTTTCTTGAACTTTTGAATTCTTGAGGACCTAAATACAACAATCCCATATCTCCTGATCCACCCATCCAAATCAAAACTAACACAGCTGGCATCTCCTATACAATACCACCCCTGGACTGAACAAAATTTCACCCTGATCCTACATGTAAAAGACTTTCTTTCCCTTCTTAAGGTTTTGCCCCATATTGCCCCATCTCAAGAAACCACCCTATTAGCCTTTGTCTTGATTGCTCAGCAATCTTATCAACCCATTAGGATTATTCATCTTCTAGAATCAAAACATCCCATAGAAGCATCACTCCCCAACTGAAAATCACAAAAGACCTTTTCTTGCACCCATTTAAGTTGGTTCTACATAAAAGATCTTGGTGTTGGCCATCATTCATTTGAGCAATAGTTCCCATCCTTGATTATATATTTTCTAAATGATCAATAAAAGCATTTTTATTAGAAAGGAGGAAAAGAGACCTTCTCCACACTGCTGGCTTTTCATTCTTTTTACGAGCATCTTCAAAACATGTCAATCATCATCTGAAAATGTGTTCCAATATTAGAAGGCTTGGTGATCAAGGAAAATATTATCACTAATTCATTTTTTACACAAGGCTAATCCCAATTTCATATGCAATGGCAACTTTTGCACCAAAAGAAATTCTTCCTTTCATATGGGGCAGCATATGGTGTATTCATAAACTCCCAACAAATAAAGCATATGAATGTGGGATAGCAATGACATCACAGCAATTTGCATGAAAATAAAATTGACCATGGAAACCTCCACTAATCTAGTGCTAATAACAAATATCATTCTCTTGGTACGTTAGCATATTTCATTTTTGTTAAGACTCACCACAGAGTAAAGGGAACAAAAATGAAATGGAAAGAAATTCCAATAGTTGTCAAGGTGAAAAGGGAATCATTAAGCCACATCAAAACAAGTCATCAAAAATCAACATTCAGCTACACCAAGTAATCAAGAATCAACATTTAGTCACATCAAGTCATCAAAAAATCAATATTAAACATCACTGAGTCAACAAAAAATTAACAGAACTGGAAGACAACAAAACTGAATAATGAAACTACTAATAGTTTAAAACAATCAAAATATACAGTTGATTTCTACAGTTCTAGGAATTGTTCATTGTATGGGTGTGTCCATTCTCATAATTGGTTCATACTGCTCTTAGAAGATATGGTCTCATCTGTAAGGCTTTGTTTGGTTGCAAGGGGAAGTAAAGGGAAAGGAAGTGAAATTTCTTTAAACAAAAAAAGTAACTTCTGTAATCATGACACTCATGATATTTGATAAGCTACAAAAATTTCATACAATATTTAGTAATGATTTTCAAATGTAATCTTTATTTACTTATCAAAATCATAAGGAAAATGCATGCAAAGTAAACAGAAATTTGATGACCAAATATGGATGATATGGAATTCGTCATGTAATCACACAAAGTAATGAATAGAAATGATTACAAAAAACTCTGTTTTTTAAGTATGAAAAAGCTTCCTTCCCTTTCCCCCTTCCCTTAAATTCCTTGATGTAACTTGGAGTCTGGGCCAGACTTCATGATCCTCTCAAATAGAACCAGTAGTACAACTAGCATTAAGCATCACTGTTTCAGGTCTGATCTTTAGCCAGCTCGCAATGGGCAGCAGTTAGGTGAACTCCAATCTACCCTGTGGTTTAGCGTTCCTAGCTGAATTAGGGTTTGAATGTTCTATACTTAAGTTTCGGATGCAGACAGCAGCTGTACCTGACCTAACATCACCCGCAGATGAGCTTGTTTGACTTCCAAACCTTGGGTCTAGGGTTAGGAGGTCTACGGTTAAGAATGGAATGGGTTTGGAGCAGAATATGGGGTTCGGCCAGGCTGTATTAAGGCTGAAACTTGAAAGAATTAATTCTGTTTTATTGTTCTGTAATTTCAGATTACTTCCCTAACGCTAGGGTTCAAAAACTAGGTTTCCAAATTGGTTTAGGACTCTTGGTTAGGGGTTAGGGTTAGGGTGAAGTGAACAAGGTTGACCCACCCTATAATTGGGTCCAAAAACCCAGGCCCAATGGGCACACCAAAGGCTGGTCGGACCCCTATAGGAGTATTTTGGTCATTTTTGACATAGCTTGGGTATCTCAGGTCTGGGCACCATTGAGTTCAGTGTGTTGTCTAGCTTAGATCTATTTTTATTTTATTCTTCTGTTTATTATTCAAGATATTTGAGAGTCCTTGTGTAGGTCAGATTCCCAGTTAGGTTGGGATCCCACAACTTGAGTCCAATTTGATCTCCTAATTGTTAGGTATCCATATCTACTCCTTAGAATTTGGATTGGAGTCCTCTAGAGTTGGTTATTGAGTTTTGGGGGTCAAAATACTTGGTCAAAATTAGAGTTAAAGATGGAGTCCCAATTAGAATCTATTTTAAATTATGAATCCTTTTGGATAATAAGTAATTATTTTCCAAGATGGTTTCTTTTATTTGTGGTGGTTATTGAGTTGTAAAGGGGATCCTAGTTGAGTCAAGTTAGGTTTCCTTATTAAAGTCCAAGTCCCCTCCACTTGTAAGGCAATACATAGCCTCCTCTACTCCATTGTAAGACAACTTGAATTGATGAATAAAATTTCTGAGTTTGGAGCAAAATAATGTCGTGGTCTTCTTGGAAGCGTGTTGAGGAGAATATGCTGCCAGCTCAGCCATCTCTGATTCACTATCTTATTCTTAGTTGTTAGATTATATTTACCTATAAATACTGTTGTACTTCACATATCAATACATACGAACATTACTTCTTACATGGTATCAGGTTATTTCCTTGGGCAGTTCCCTAGTTTCTTTCCTGAGATGGCGTCTCTGCCATCATCCTCTTCTCCGACTGCATTGTCCCCAAATTGTGCCCTAATTTCCATCAATGTTGCAACCGCCTTACCCATTAAGCTTAACTCTTACAACTTTGTGGAAATCCCAATTTGTTCCTCAGTTGAGGGGTTATGATCTCGCCGGTTACTTTGGATGGTCTACTCGACAATTTAGTGATGGTATAACTCCAGACTTGCCCACTGATGATTCAACCCAGATTATGCCTAATGCCCTGGTTCATCACACGCTGACTCGCTCAAAAACAGGGTCTTAAAAACCAAATTAAAAATGAATTTCTTAGCACTAGAAGATGAGAAAGTACCCTCTACCTATGCTGAAGCTGCAAACTCTTCTTATTGGAAGCAGGCTATGCATGATGAATTTAATGCATTAGTTCATAATGGTACATGGGTATCGGTTCCTCGTGACAAGTCACAAATTGTTATAGGATGTAAATGGGTCTTTCGTATCATACAAGACCCTGATGGTACTATAGAGAGGTACAAGGCACACACTTGCCAAAGGATTTCACTAGACCACGGTACGACTTCAGTGACACTTATAGCCCTGTGGTTAAAGTTTAAACACACCACCATACGGATTATTCTCTCTCTTGCCATCACCAACAATTGGCCAATGTCAATTAGATGTGTCTAATGCATTTTTGCATGGTGACTTAGAAGAGTCTATTTTTATGAAGCAACCTAGTGGTTTTGTTGATCCAGCCTATCCTATGCATGTTTGTCATCTAAAGAAGTCTTTATACGGTCTGGAGCAAGCTCCATGGGCCTGATACGGATAACTCATTAATTTAATTGTTTCTCATGGATATGTTGGTTCTCGCACTGATACATCTCTATTTTACTACAAGACTTCAAAAGTGACATACTTTCTCATTTATGTGGATGACATACTTGTCACTAATAATAATCTAGAAGCTATGTGAAATGCAGCCCTAACCCTAACCCGGAAACCCTATTTGTTTGTAGGCTCAAGGACCCAAAGTAAAGGAAGAAGACAACTATGGGCCATCTCAGTAAAAGACATGGTGTTGGATCCAGAACCCATGGAAATTGATGATGGTGCTCTATACTTGGAAACCATGTCTGAGTTGGAGAAGAAACTACTCATTGATGAAGGAGAGCCTGGTTGTTGGACTTAGAACCTATTTGGACATGGTTTGAAGGCATCCCTCAATGTTAGGTAAGTAGTTTGATGTGTTGACAGAAACCCATCCAAAGTTATTGAGGTTTGGACCATTAAATCCCTGCTTTGGAGTTGCTGACATGGTTGGTCGACTGATTGGTCAAATGGCCAGTCGACCAACAGGTACTGTAAGGTCAAAATTGGAAATCCTGGTATTTTTAGGACTTTTTATGCTATTTAAAGGGGGGAACTCCGTGTTTTTCACTCACAATCAGTTCTAAACCTCTAGAGAATGTGGAAAGAACCCTAGAACCTCTTCCTCCAAAGCCAAGGAAGATCCTCAAGCATCTGTTCGAGTTTCTTCATTGGTTCTTGTTCTAAAAGGTTAGTAATCGATTCGTTTCTTCTTTAATTTATTCTTTTTTCTATATTTCTGATTACTTTATTATGAGAAAGGTATTACACTACTATAAAGGCCTCTTCTTTGATTCTCTTAGCCATAAAGTGAATCCCCCATTCACTCTATATTCTTGAAACCATATGGTGATATTCTTGTTTCTTGATTTTACCTGAGTTCTTGATTACTCCCTCATTATTGTTTTTCCTACCAAGTTGGTGATTGTGGGAAAAGTCTCACACTAGTGTTACAACCTTTCCTTGGATCCCCATGATTGGTTGGGTGAATCCCTTTCCTTTCCTACCTTGGGAATTTGTTAAGTGGTTGATTTCTAGGAGGAAGCCCTTGGGTAACCCTCATGAGAGGGTAACCAAATTGGTAAAACTAATGTTTCTGTTAATTTGATGGATCCTCCCCAATGCTTTTCTTGATTTTGAAATACTAATTATATCTTTTCCTTACTCCTTGTAAACCTACCTTGGGCTATTTTGAGAGTTACAACTGGGTAACCCTCATGAGAGATTATCCAAATTGGGTATCCCTCATAAAAGAGTATCCAAATTGGGGAATCCAAATCCACTTTTAATTCTTGGGTCCTCCCCAACACCTTTCTTAAATATGTATTTCTACTCTTCTTTCCCTAGGGTAAATCTTTATTCTCCCTAGCCTTTCCATGAGAGCCATGGACTATATGTGATGAAATCCTAATTTTATGGCTCAATCAAAATCCTATCTTTTGACCATGATTTGATGCTTTGAACTTCTTAGATAGTCTTAATATGTTCTAGGAAGCTCCCCTTCGCATTTCGGAGCAATCGGACTTCAAACAAAGAAATTATGACCAAATTAGGGTTTTATACCCCATTGGTCTACTGGTTGGTCTACTGGCCCAATCGACCAACCAAGCTGCCAACCGTAACAGCAGCTTGTTTTTTCGTCCGATTCGATCCGTTTGACTTCTAATCTTCTAGGGCTTATTCCTAATTATTATTATATGCTTGTTTAGGGTTTAATTGCTAGTCTTGGACCTCTTCCTCATTATTCTACGAAATTCCACAAAGTTACTTAAGGTAAGGACAGTTGATCTAGCCTAAAATACATGTTTGGTTGTATTTGATTTAGATTACATGATCATATTACTGCTGTATTTAGTTTTTATAATTATATTGCTACTGTAGTTCTTCAACTACAGTAGTACTTGTTCTTATAATTCAATTGTTATTTCAATTAAGTAAGAATGATTACTTACTCATGTTTTATATTATCAGTTGTGCTTGTGAATGACCGATTGAAAATGTGACGGCCTAGGTTGTGATTGAGGAATGGGGAATGCCCTTTTGGTATTTCTATCGTTGGACACTAGTGGAGGTGGTATGGGACATTTTCCTATGGTGCCCCTTGGCGCTTTCCCGATTTACTGGTTGACATACCTAGGGCATGTTTTGAAGTGTTTGGCTAGGATGTCCCTGTTATATCAAACCCAATCGGAAGGGAATTAAGTCCGAGCAAACCGTGGCAGCAATGGGGATTTGAGGATACTTAATAGCGGTGCGTAATATCCATGAGGACATGAATCACATTGTGGACACTCAATACCGGTGCGTAATATCCGTGAGAGGCCATTCATTGGTACAGTTGCATAAGTGGAACATGGGCCCTTGGACATCAAGACCAGTGAAATGACAAGTGAGAAGATATCGGAACATCCTGTTAACTTGATGTAATTGACCAATAGGGTTACTGAGTCCGTCGTCCGAGTTGGTTGCAGCCATAGGATACGCCGACTCTAAGGAGAAGGATACCAAAAAGGATCTCGTGAGGGGAGGAATGGAAGTATCTGGATCTAAGTTGATATAACTAAGTAGAAGACTTGCATTTGGCTAGGCTTAACCCTGACATGCGCCAGTACTCAGACGAACGGAGGCGTGAGAGAGTGTTGACCTAAACCCCAGCCAAGGAATGTCCAAGAGGGATGCAGAACCCATTTTCCAATCAGAGAACCCAAAAAATACAGAGATGGTTGAGGGAGAGTGATTTTGGACCCTACCCATGGGAGTATGGTGCTATGACTTAAAGCATATCTACCAATAGAGACCAGCATGCATAGAGTTAGAAGCATATCTGCATTGTCTATTTCATATCATATTGCATTCGATATGATTTGCTATCATGTGTTATTATGTTATTATGGATTGAACTGCTTTGTTGAGTTATTTTGAACTCACTCCTTTTTGCAACATCTTTGTTAGACATTATTGCAGGTACTACAACTGTTGATTATAATGGTCAATGCTATGAAGACCAAGTTAATGATTCATATGGTACTCAAGGTACTGGCTACGGCGACTACGTCGGTAAAGACTACCAGTACGAGACTGATGCTTATCAGGAGTAGTTCGACTCTTGCACCTGTGTGCCAACGATAGGACATTGTCTCATTCTCTTTTCTATCTTTAATAGATTCGTTAAGACCTTAGTTGTTTGTATCCCTTTTAGTTTTTGGGAACTGGTTGTAATCTTTCTTTTGCTTTTGATCTACTTTTCCGCTGCTACTGTGGAGTGAGTTCCCGCCTCACTCTACATTTTGATTTATTCTATTAGTATCTTTTTCCGCACTCTGATTGTATTCTTGAACCTTATCTTGATCTTTTGATTAATAAAGTTAACATTTGATTTAATCTTGTTCTTGATCATATTATTGTGAATGTGGGAGGATGATTTCCTCAAATATTGGACTTCGGGACTGTGCATCATACACTCGGGTATTCCAAATAGGGTACCAACTGGGTGGATGTAACAAGCTATCTCTTATTTACAAAAGGCTCGAGCCTCGGCCTTTGCAATCAAAGATCTTGGTGATCTTCATTATTTCTTGGTTATAGAAGCTAAGAGGACTTTTAAGGATCTTTTTTTCTTTCTTTCTCAGAACAAGTATATATCAGATTTACTTGCCCAGACTAAGATGAGCGATGCTAAGTCTGTGGCTTCTCCTATTGATTCCGAGGTTTCTCACTCTCTCTCTCTCTCTCTTTCTGATGGTACCCCTTTCATTGATGGGACAAACCATTAACGCATTGTAGGAGCTTTACAATATTTAGCAAACACTCGTCTAGATATTGGTTTCGCTGTGAGTCACGTCGCCCAATTTATGCATCTGCCTACTGATGCACATTGGAGTGTTGTTAAATGGATTCTTCGTCATCTTCAGGGCACTTCTACATTGGGTCTTTTCTTCTCTCGTCATTCTACTATGACCCTTGTCGGTATTCTGATGCTGACAAGGCAGGATGTCCTGATGATCACCGATCGACCATTGGATTGTGTCTCTATGGCAATCATCTTATTTCCTGGGGTCATAGGAAACAAAAGATAGTTTCTCGTTCATCGACTAAGGCTGAGTATCAGGCAATAGCTTCTGTAGCTACTGAGCTTCTTTGGGTCCATTCATTGCTAGGAGAGATTGGTGCCTTTCTTCTTTCTACTCCTTTCATTTGGTGTGATAATATAGGAGCTACATAAAGACAAACAACCTGATTTTTCATGCTAGGACCAACCATGTAGAGATTGACTTCCATTTTGTGAGAGAATTAGTGTCTTCTCGGCAGTTTTCTAGAAAGTATGTGTCTACAGTTGATCAGCTCGCTGATATCCTCACAAAGGACTTTTTTGTTCTAGGTTTCTCTTTATGAGACAAGCTCACGGTGATGCCCCTCTTACACTTGAGGGGGCATGTTCAGGAGACTATGCTGCCAGCTCAGCCATCTCTGAATCCACTATCTTGTACTTAGTTGTCAGATTACATTTACCTACAAACACTATTGTACTTCACATATCAACACATACGAACGCTACTTCTTACAGAGGATCATAGCGGATTTGAGTGATCTTCTCCAATTTCAGTCATTCTTATTCAGTTTCAACAATCAATCTTCAAGTCCAGCTGAAGTCCAAGAACTTTCAAAATTCCAGCAGCCTTCAAGTGTTTCTTCTTCCACATCAAGTACGCACAACCCCCCCCTAGCCACCCTCCCAAACTTTAAAACCATAACCCTAATGCTCTTATTCCCCCCCCCTCCTTCTATTTTTTTAGAACTTTTCAGCAATTTTCGGACTTTTTCCTAGAACTAAAATTCAAGGTCAGATCTACGGCAATCTAACAGTTAGACATGTCCCAAAATTTAGGAAGATCATCCCTTCACCCTAGTGACCTTCCGTCCACGTTTCAGCCCAATCAGGCCAACCCAAACCCTAGACTAACCCTAACCCTAGTTCCACTGAAACTCTTTCAACTCCCAAAACCCTCAAACAAAAACCTAAACCTTTTTAGGATTAGCATCCCCAACCCTTCTACACTCGATCCCAGTCCAAATCAAACCCAAGAATCTTAAACCCTTTAGGACTCTTCAAACACATCCTAATCCATCTAGGACTGGCCAAAACTTATTAGACTTGACCTGAAATTATAAAAAGTTAACAGCAGCCCCTTCCCAAGCCTAATTGAAACTTTACAGCAGCTTTCTTTAAGCCCTAATATATTCAGCTCTGGAATTCCAAAACAGCAGCAGCCGGACCTTGGCACCACCCTCCCAAGCCCTAAAGCCCCTTATACCCAGATCTAAAACTGAAGTACAGCAAAGAGTTAGCCTAATCTGCACGGTATCTTGAGTAAGAACTGCTGCTCTCCACTGAGGTTTCAACCCAAACAGCAAGGGTTTAAACCCTATTTTGCCGCTGGTTCTAATTGAGAGGATCCTAAAAGTCTAACCCAGACCCTGGGTTACATCATAGGGTTTGCTCTGATTGGGCTGAAATTAGAAGGGACGGAAACTACAGTTAGGGTCATGATGCTCCTAACGTTTGAGACAGATCTAACGGTTAAATTGCTGAAATTAGGAGGGAAGGTAACTAGGTCTAGGGTTATGATGCTCCTAACGTTTGAGACAGATCTAATGGTTAAATTGACGTATATCTGACCTTGAATTTTAGATCTTAGAAGAAGTCCAAAATTCCAGAGAAATTCCAAAAAAATAAGAGAGTTGTGGGGATTAGGGTTTAGGGGAAGCACTAAGGTTGGAGATTAACTGTACCTACTTGTAGATGGTAACTTGAAAAAGTTGAAGTTTAGAAGCTTCAATAGCTGCCACAGGTTCAAGGAAGCAGAAACACAATCTTAAATTGCAGAATGGTAAAAACTCTAAAACCCAGGTCATGGGCACTCTCCCACGACTCCAAATTTTCCTTCAATGCTCTTCTTCGTTCAATTCATCAACTCTGAATCATTTACAAGGTGTGGGGGCTCTTTTATAGCCTCATTACATTAAACGAATGCAACTAGGACTCTCTAACTTGACTCTAATTAGGAAACATATTTGGACTCAGCTTAGGGAATCCAATTTGGATTAGAATTCTGGCTACAACTAGAATTAACTTTCTAAATTAGAAAAAGGGCTCTTAAATAAGAGTTCCTAAACAAATGCAACTAGCAAAATAGACAGCCAACCTCCAGAAGGAATCCTACTTGAGAATTGATTCCAATTGGGACTCTTAGAGGACTGTATCATACATCATAACTCATCAAGGAATGATCCAAATTATAAAACTAGAGTAGATCTAGGATCCTTGTAAGGAATTGATTCTAACTAAGCAATTCCCTCTTTAATTCGGACTCCTAACCAGGCTGAGACTCAATAACTTGACCAGAACAGTAACAAACTCAAAAATAAATGTAGATATGGACACCTAACAGTAGGCTGCAACTAACTAGCCCTACTCGGCCAGCTCTTAGTATCGCATGATTGTGGGCTGAATTTGAGCCAGGGCCCTATGGTTGCCAATCCTGGATATATCATTCCCCTAACAACCAAACAAGACCCATGTGAATAAACTGCTTTCAATTTAGTGAAATATCATCCACGAAAAATGACCAGTCCAAGGATTTTATTTTCACATGGATTTTTTTTAACAGGTAGAAAACAAAACCAGCCCTCTGACAAAGCCAAGATTGCTTAGATCAGATTCATATTAAGGGAATTATATTCCAGTCAACCCTATTTGGCACACAGTGAATGCTGTAAAAATAACCCTGGACAAAACACCGTCAAATGAATGCTTCACCGCTCTTTTGGTGCAATTTTTTACTACAGTACAATTTCTGAAAAATCCAACATTAGACAGATTAAAATGTCTTCTACCATTGAAGATTAATGCGCTGTTTTTGAAATAAACCATTTGCAATTTGATTTTCAGCTATTTTTTATTCGATTCTTATTAACAAACAATATTTAAGGAAATAAAATTACTGAAGTTCAGAGGGACAAGGGCTCCTATCTTATTCACTGTTCCTGAACAATGTTCCAACAATCTGTTCAGCAAGGAGATCTGATGAGCTGGACAAAGGGGTTTGAGAGCACGGGTTGATAGCACCACACAGAGCAGTAGGTGGTAGGACTCATATCCCCTGATGAAGGAGCACCATGCAGTGCTTGTTCTCTGTGCTTCATCTGTAAGAGATTCCAACCAGCTCGCAACCTGCATATATTTGTTTCTATCTAGTTGAAATCCTGCCCTTTCAGCAGATAAAACTTGGTTGCCTGCACAAACAGTCTTATTTGTATTAATACTTTTTCTACTTCTCACAGCTGCTGCTCCTCTGAAATCTCTGATGAGTCTTGAGACTTCTTCGGCTGAGGTCAGGAGAAGTTAATAAAACCCCTAACTACAAAAGAAAGACTGAGATCTTTATCAACGCCCTAGTATGCTAGACACTCAGATCAAGGACAGACCAATGTTGGAAAAGCAACTAATTCCAAAATTAGATGCCACACTGATAAATTTACTGGAGAAGATCAATATTCAGTGAGCAGTGACATCTTATTAATAAGCTCATGAACTCAAAATGAATCTCTATGTTCAAGCCACCACACTAGTTAGGGACTCATTAGAAGGGGGGAAAAATTAAAAAGCCAGAATATCAAGAAAATCAGTGAATTTCAATTTTTTTCAAATGGTTCTTTTCAACTGAAGAATCGAAAGAAATAATGAAGAACCAGATACGGGTAGAATGGCATGTAAGAGGAGAAGATAAGGCTAGAAACTTCAGATCCAAGTAGAGACATTTGATAAGACTGCAGCAGTGGTGAAAAAGGATCCCTGTCATGGTGGCAGTGGAAGTTGGCTGAGGATAAATTCAGACCCACTTAAAGTTTTCAATAACATAACAAACACAGAAGGTGTTTCTCCAATCTGCTGCTCTTCTTATTTTGTAAATATTAATGGAAACATCTGTTTTCACTTTAAAGAAAATTAGCTTCTGGCATTTCACTCGTGGAGAAATTTCCTATAGCATAGAGCTGCCTGCTTACAGAATATGATCCTTCATGGATAATGATTTCATTGGACATGAACTGGTTGGCAAAGATCCAGAATCTATTCAGGTTTATTTTCCTTAATAAGCCCAGAGTTGGGCTGGATAGGTTACGAGCTATCAATATTACGAGTTTTAAGTCATAATGGACCTCTTCAAAGTGCCCAAATTAAAAGCTGAATACATGGCATCTAGGCAACAAGACGTCTTCGGGGGTGAAGAAAAGCAAGGGGACACCAGACAAGACACATAGGCATCATATAACCTGGATGCCTAGAACCCCCACAGCGCCTGAATGCCTAAGTAGCACATAGGCGACCGCTTGACGACTGTGGCCTGATTAGTTGGTTCATTTCTTATTTAGCATTTGAACTGGTTCAATGTTGGTCCAAATCAATTTAAGAGTTATTGCATTAATTTAAGGGTCTAAGAGTCTTTTAAGATTGTAATTAGCTACTTCAGAATCCCACACAAAGAGCTACACATCGTGTTACATCTTGGTAAGAATTTATATTCCTTTACTATAACTTCTTGACTTCCGTATTTAATACCACATTGCAGAAGAGTAAAATCAGACTTGAAACATTGACTTCTGCAGAGTGAAACTAAAGCTGCAGCCTGGTTCTCCATTGTGAGATCTTGTCTGGTAAGTAATATCTAGACAGAAGCTTGGTGAGTCCTGAACCACATCTAAGTTACATTTTACACGTGTTTGGAACACAACCTGCTGCTTGGAGCTAGTAAGTAATGTCCAACCCCCCGAATTAGCTGTTTGGAATCAACCTTTGAAACTAAAGCTGCAGCCTGGTTCTCCATTGTGAGATCTTGTCTGGTAAGTAATATCTAGACAGAAGCTTGGTGAGTCCTGAACCACATCTAAGTTGCATGTTACACGTGTTTGGAACACAACCTGCTGCTTGGAGCTAGTAAGTCATGTCCAACCCCCCGAATTAGCTGTGGAATCAACCTTTGACTGAGGATCTGCCCTACAAGCTGCTACCTTTGGAAGATTGAAAACTGGTACGGAGATCCATCATCCCAATTCCCTTTCTTTCCATTTCAATTTCCTTAAAGCCCCAAAAGCACCCCGTCGACCTGTGCTTAGAGTAAAACCTGCAACTCCACAACAGAATCTTCTAGAAGACACAAGCAAGGTGCTTTTTATGAAATTTCAGCCAGTCCAACCCAACCATCAGATAATCTCCATCTTTGGTCGACATAACCACCACCATCAGGTCCATCCAAAGTTTGCCCACATCAGATATCTCGAACCCTAGATCTAGTCACTTGCTCAAATTTTGAATTCACCAAGAAACGCTAATTCCAAAGTTAAATCTACATCAATCTATCAGATCAGTCTATAACTTCAAGCATTATCCCTATACACCATTTGAAGTTCAATCCAAGTTTCAGGTCAATATAACCAATAGCTTTATGTTTCTTGGTTGCACTTCCAAATTTTAACCACCCAAATTTTCCTATAAAGCCTATTTCCCATTCACAGGATTGAACAAGATTTTGACTAATCCCCCTCATCTTTTCAAGCATTCAATCTTAGGCTGGAGCCTTAGAAATCATCCCTAACCCAGAGAGACCCCATTCCAAACCACCACACGAGAGAAACCAGATTCAAATCCCACCACCCTAAACCAAAACTAATCCTTTTTCCACTCAATTGGAGTTGGATCTTTTAGAGATCTTCATTACTGGCCCTCAATCCAATTGAGGCTACATCACTGAAGTTAACGAATTAACTAGACGAAGAATGAACTGTAATGTAGATTCTGCTTAATGCCATTCCTCCCATGCAAATTATCTCAGCCAAGTGATGGGCTTACAGAGGTGTAAAACTGCCTGCTTTTCTACATTGCAATGATCTAATCATCCCATGGTTCTTCAGTCACTGGGTTTCTCCAGAAGAGAGGAAATTTCACACGTTCCCATTGAGATTTAATAAAGTAACCCCACTGCCATCAGATAAATCTCAGGGGAAAAGAGGACTTGAGTTTCTCATGCTTTTTAGATATTGGTTTATATGATTCTAGTGCTACAATCACATGGAGATTTTTGGACAGTGGAGTAAGCTGAGCAGGTGCAAGTTAAGGGGCAAGGGAGAAAGGTGGTGCAAAGAGGGAATACAGAAGGGTTGATTTGCAGGCGATGGAGGAATATTAAGTGAGATCCAAAGAATCAGGGAAGGATGAAAGACATGGGCACACAGGTAAGAAACAAGGAAGATTAAGTCAATGCAAATAGAGAGAGAGAGTGAGAGAGAGATAAGAATGCTGATGGGGGTGTTATAGGTTTTGTCAAATTTTTTTTTATTAGCCACGTACACATTTTGTAAATCTTTCAACATAGTTATTTATATAATTGTAAAACGTAATTTGAAGTTACCAATTTTGGATTTTTTACAGTTCTAGTAGACATAGGCAATTTCCCCTAAAATCAATTCTTCCCTACATTCTGTTCAGAACTCAAAAAGAAAATTTCTAAGGACTCCTATCCGTTCATAGGTTCTCATAATCTTCCCCTACCTCACCAACTCCTGTCCAGGATTTTTGTTCCCCCACGAGGCCTTGCAATGAGAACACCCAGTGCTGGAAAAGCTAAAAACTATGGTAAAATCGTAAATTTATGTCATTGTCATTAGAATTTTTCAAATTTACAAGTTGAACCCCCTCAACTTACCCGATTCACTCAGAGAACCACGTACACACAAAACAGCCGCATGACTGGGGAAAATCTGACCACAGCCCTAACCCTAGATAAACCTCAGAGCTCCTTCCGCTCCAGCAACAGCAAATGACTACCCTTGTTTCTAACCGTTGGATTTTCCAGTGCCAGCTGAATATCACTTTGTGCTTATGTGACTTCTTCCTACCCGTCTCTTTGTTAACTCTCCCCCATGATTTTCCCCTTCTCCATGCTACATTTTTACGGTACATTAGAGCCGCCTTCATAGCTGGCATTTATGAGATGATGACCTCCATAACTTACGCTGAATTAAATTACCTCGCATTTCGTTACCTACATGAATAAGGTCAATTTTCAGTTCTTCGTCCCCTCTTGTTTCATTTCTTCAATTTTTGCTTATGTACGCATTACATAGAAAAATCGTTTTTTTTTTTTTTTACATAGAAACTCTCCACCCAAAAAAAAAGGAGACAAAAACCACCACAGAGATCCTTCGTCGAAGAAGGATTCAAACCATAAATGGGTGTAAAAAACCCTGAGTGGGAATAAGAGGGCTCACCACCAAGCAGAAAATTGAAGAAACCGTAGCAGAGAATAACCTGCTACAATGGGCTAGGAACTGCAAGACGACCTAACAAGGCTGAGGAAAGAGAGGCAAAATGGTGGAAGGAAGGTAGCAGGGCAGTGAGTGGTCACAACAAAAAAAGAGAGAGAGGAAAGGAGGTGGTGATGGAGTGTTATAGCCAAAAAAGAACAGGGTAGGGTTGGTGGTGGTATTTGATCTTCAAACACTCTCGATATCAAATCCTAAAAACATCGGCTTCGATACCAAGTAGGATATTTGGGGAATCTAATTTGTATTAGTGACACATAAGAGATGAGTACAAGGCAAATAGGGATATCCGATGTAGAATATTACCAAAAAAAAACCCTATAGAGATATCTACCATTATAACTGAATTACAATTGAAACTAAGTTGGAACACAACAAAATCTGAATACCTATAACAAATCAGCACAAAAATCAATTTTTGAAACCCCATGGGGGTACTTAGCTATACAACTACAACTCAGCATTATCCCAACTACATGGGGTTGATTACATGAATCCTCACTCATAGACATTTATAATTTGATTACCAAACATAAATCAGATTTGCAGAAAGATAATCATATATGATCCAAGCACCATACTTGGAACTAGACTGAAATCCCATCACCCCTATACCTTAGCACCTGACCACTTACTAAATATAAAAATCAACGGGAAGGCTCAGCAATCTTCCACACTTTAAACCCCCCCCAACCCCAAAAAAAAAACGTACAAGTACCTAGAGTACTAAAGTGTATTTGGATCCTTTCCTTCAGGTGGGTTTTTTTTTTTTTTTTTGGTTTTTTGGGGGGGGGGGGGGTGCAGCTTACTAACTAGTCAGATTAGGTATTACACAATTAGAACTCCCCCAAACAGGAATAAGCCCACTAAAAGTAACCTCTTACAAAGAAAACCTACTGCACTTAGACCAAAACCCCAATAACCCAACCCAATTCATGTTTACATGCATCATTCTTCCTAGGCTCGAGAAAAACCTGCCCAGCAGTTTTCTAACAACAAGTAGGTAATAAAATATAAGTAGCAACTTTAATGAGTCCAACCCCACTGAAACGCATACTCCATAAATTCCCTTCTCTTTCCTTGTCAACCCAAACCACAACATGTGGGGTCTCACCTACCCCTTGTTATCCATCAAACAGGACAAACTCTAGGAGGTATATCATGGCAGTTATGAATATGTTATCAAGAACCACTGTAACAAATTGAGCCAGTGAATTCAAGCATTTTTCTTTCTGTTCTGAAAACAACTTGGCATTAGAAAGCAACACAGCAATCAAACAGAACTTCTGTAGAATTCAAGGCCAACCTAATGGCAAGCCATGACATATTCCATGGACAAGGAGAGTCGAGTTCCATAATTCAAATGTTGACACCATATATCAGTTAAATTTATTCAATCATTTTCATAAGTAGCAGGTCAGTATGGTTCTTGCAACACAATGCTCACTTTCCTACAAATTAAATTAGTTGCATGGATATGTTGGTAGACATCAATAAATGGACAATTTGTGCAGAAGCATGAAATAAAAATCCCCATGTAGTAAATCAGTGATACACTCACAGGTTCAAGCACAAAATTATTAATTATAAGTGGATGCTCTAATAGACAATTCAAGCAGGATTTGTTGATCAAACAAGAGCCAACCATCAACAATGTGTCAAAAAAGCACAAATCCACCTGATATGAACCGATTCAAGTCCTTGGGGAATGTCCCGCATCAGATCCAAAAGCAGAGGAACTTTCACTGTCAGAATCTGTAAAGTGAAGATTGGAATAAGTGAACAGATCAATACAATGAAGAAAAGTCCCAAACAGCATCACTGAATACATAAAGCTAGCATGCTGAACTACTAACAGAATTTGTTTATGGAAATTCATAATATTACCACTTGAAGAGGAGCCAGAGTCACTGCTAGAGCTGCTTGAACTACTTGATCTACTCACATTATCCCCTTGCTTCTCTGCTTGGACAGGGGATGAAGAGGGAATAATCCTATCATCTGCAACAACCAGCACACAGTTACAGGGATCGTCAAATCAACAAATTAGAGTGCCAGTAACACAAATTGGTAAAATACAACTACTAGAGTCATTAAAGTTTTTACCTCCTTTAGTTTCCTTGTCTGCTTCAACCATTGCGGAGGCTGGGTTCTGTCAAAATTTGTATTCAAAACAAAAAATAACCAACCAAACTCGAGTAAGAGTATTAAAACTATAGAAGTTGAGATTCAGAGACCTACCGTTTCCTGTACATTGTGCTCTGTCTCCATTTCTGCTTCTGCTCTAGCTTGAATTGCGAGTTCAGCTTTCCTTTTGTTCTTGCTCAGACTCTTCTTGTAATTGGTTACAAACCTGTCAAGTTCCCACAGAGTTTCTGCATCAACGTTATCAATGTCTACTTCAATCTCATCATCATGCTGGCACAACGATGAATTCCTCTTTTTAATAATCTGAACAATGTTATCCAACTTTTCCGAAGGCAAACTTTGCAGGTTTGTGCTGAGCCTTTGCTTCTCCTCATATGTCATGTCCCTTTTGTGAGGATCCTTTGCCTTAGGTTTCTTCAGAGCAGGGGTCCGAGTTGGAATTGGAGGGGTGAAGTTTGAAGCTTTCGGACCAGAATCGACGGGAAGTGTTGTTGACTCTGATCTATCGAGAGTTCTTCTCATCTCAGGATATGGAGGAGGTGGAAGGGTCTTCCTCGAAGTAGGGGTAGGAAGCATAGCATCATGGTCTGCCACAAGCCTAGTATTGAAATTGTATTCAGCCTCTATAACAGCCCACTTTTCTTCAAATATCTTCAGAAGTTGTTCCGCCATGACGTGAACATCCTGCCCTTTTGGGTTATATGTCATCGCATTCCTGAACGTAAGTCTCACATCCTCCGCAAACTCCTTCGGAGACATATACCAATTCTTACTCAACCTCGATTTCACAGTGCCCAAGTCCATTGGATGCTTAATAATGGTGAAATAATCATGAAGTCCAAGCCCTTTCACGTCCACTGGGGTATTAAACACCCAACCATGCTTGTGCTTCATCAATTTGGAAAGCAAGACACTGCAACTCTTGAATGCCTGAATGGAAGGCTTGTCCATTCCGAATCCATATTCCCCATCTCCATGTTTCTTACCATTAGACTTCGACTTCTTGTTGCTTTCTGGAGGAGGGAATTTCTCCTTCCCTAGCACAAAATCTGAATTGCGATAGTACTGGTTTGCCTTCGGAGTCCGCTTCTCTTTCTCAACAACATCACTAACCCCCTGGCTGTTCTCTACGACTGAGATACTAAGCTGGTGCAACGGCCTCGACTCATGATGCCCAAGAGAACTAAACTCAGAATTCAACCTTTTTGTACCACCGTTATCTACAGCATCATTTGCAGACAGCTGTGAGTGACTGTAACCGCCACCGGAAAACCCAGTGAGTTGGACTTCCCTAGCTTCAAGCTTCTTCACCAGACTCCGAACCTGATCAAGCTCGTTAGTGAGCTTCCGTCGTAGCTCTCGCATCTCCTGCTTCGACCGAGACGACACGTTAATCGTGACACGATTTTCCAATCTAGGGAAAACCGGCCGAACTGGCCCATTACCGGAAGGCGGTTCACGAGTGAGAGGAGCGGCGGATTGACGACGATTCAGGCTCGAAGAATCGTCGGAAGCAGCATCGAAACGTGTATGCAGATGCTGCTGAGACGAGTTACCATCCTCAGGACCAGTGGTTTGAGAAGGTTGCTGTTGAGGTGCGTTCTTGGGACCTTTATTATGAGCCTTTCTGGTGTAGACTTTGCCATCTCCCCATCTATGCTTGTCTCGAGAACCATCACCGCCTCCCCCGACCATAGGCCCGGAAGCCATACATACGTTGCTGAATCAAAACCCTAAAAAGAAACAACCGATCCGTCCGAGTAAAGGAAACCGAAACCCTAGTTAGGGTTCCGTGAATCCGCCAAGAAACTCGTTACCAGGGTTTTCAATCTAATAAACCCTAAGGTCGAGAAGGAACCCAGAGATGTTACGGTGCAGGGGGAAAAGGTTAGGGTTTTCAATCTTACCCTGTTTTCCGGTCTGCCTCTCTCCCTTATCCCACAACTGTATGGTATTTTCTAGTTTGATAAGTTGATTACGGGAAGTGATTGGCGATTAAAAGGACCTTCGAGACGTTTTCTTCGCGAGCTCCAGAAAGAAGCATCAATGGCGTTCGTTTTTCCTGATTCATCGCTCGTCACACCACGAAATATTTCTGTAAAACTGCTCTAATGCTCCAAAGAGTGGGGACGATATGTGCCTGAAGGCGGTGATTGCATCGCCTTTACCAACCTGAATCCAACCAAATCGCGGGAAACGGTATCTATAGATGTATTGGGACATGGGTTAAAATTTTATAGCAAGAGGCAGCTTGTCTTTCTTTCCTTTGAACCGAATAAAGGTCCCTTATTACCAAAAAAATAAAATAAAATAAACGTCCCTTTCTTCCCCAATAGGAGGAGGATGTTTCCGGCATATCGGGATAATAAGAAGATTGTCCAATAAGATTGGTGAGCCACACGGAGAGAGTGGCTCAAGTTCTCATACAGTCCGACCCATGGATATTCTCATATGATTTGAGTTACTCAATAAGCCCTTAAATGTATAACTGAGGGGTATGGGGGGATTATTGTTTAGGATCCTTCTTACCAAAAAAAAAAGGATCCCAATTCCCTAAACAAGGTCAATTACTCAACTACAAAAAGACTAAACTCAAGAACGTAGTTTAACCCGATGAATAACCAAACTGGTCTTTGGCCAAAAAAAAAAAAAACAAACTGGTCAAGCAAGTTCTTTTTTTTTTTTCCTGTTACGAAGAGAAAAACCCCTTTGCTTAGTCTAAAACAAGCAAGTACAAATATTTTGCCGTACAATATTAAAAAGAGTCACTAGGCTTTGTAAGTAGAGGGCCTGCTTAGCTAAACTAGTGAATCACTTTTAAAGAGTCGAGTTCTAGAACATCATTAGGGGGGTCCTTCCTATCAAATCCTTGATACGAAGCATGATATGGATGTTGTCCAGAGGCCAGGGTGGGAAAGAGGGTGATTGAACAATTGGACAATCTCAGGATCAGAGCACCACACATTGGTCGATGGGGGGGAGATCCAGCAAAATAGGATTATCCCTTCTAAACACAGCTGAACATCTCAAGGAAGAACGTTCCTCAACACCTGTGCCTAATGCAATATGTTGGAATGTGTGATTCCAATTGTTGCTACACAATCTGTTCGTCCCTTCAGCCGGTTGAACCTGCAAGAATGAGCTCGACCGTGGAGGTCGAGTTTTCACCTCCGACGATCTAGTTAGGAATCCGACTAAGGAAGGCAAGAAAGTAATGAACAATAAGAATTCGAATAGTGATAGTTCTATTCAATGTACATTTCTCTTGTGTTTTAGTACCTTTTTGTAACTTTTCTGTATATGAGTTTGACTGGGACTCAACATCAGTCATTCGGTGATATAAATCTCAGTAATTGAATCTTACTCGAATGTAAGTAGTTAAATTCTTATTGAATACTGTTTCCTTGGCTACAAGCCTTCTTGGAATTTACCTTGCTATTCCGCCGACCTTATCTGGGCCGGTTCGAATTGGTCCGCCCTGGTCGGTCTGACCGAATTGATTCGAGATCAATCGAACTGGTCTTGGCTAGCTTTATTTTTCCTTTATCACCAATACACACCAAAACACCAACCAATCTTCATAAGTTTATGAGTATACTAGCCTACACACGTTAATAGAGGGTTACCAAGAGCAAGGTCAGTTATGTTTCATATACGAGAGGGGATATGATCATAGGGGGTTTTTCTATGGATAATCGTCTTGCAGTTCTAGTGGGGATAAATGCAGTTCACAAATGTAAGAAGAAACAAATTGTATAACTTTGATTGGATTGGGGTAATTGTTTGTAAAACATTTTGAATTACGTTCTTTCCAAATAAAATAGCAAGCTATAATGAAAACAACATCAAGATTTGAAAAGAATAAATTTGCACAGGTGGAGAAGAGATCTCCTTGTGAATCATTCCGTCCTTAATCCGAGAGGTCCTGCCACCCATACATGCTTGCTCCATTCACAAAATAGAAAAATGTGCAATTGGGACTCCAAACCACCATTACATTGAACACAAGTAGATTGAAATTCAGATCCATTGCGATAATGTAGAGTAGACTAAGAGACTTGCATTCAGAAGGTGCTAAAAGAATGATTTGAATTTAGGATGAATATGCAGCTTCCAAAAAAATTCCCACAATGAAGTCAGTTCACATCTCATAGAATTATGCTTTAATAAGAAAAGTGCTTAACCAACAAGTTTAAAAGTAAAAATTCTAGAAGATGAAACAACAGATTTCCAATAATCAGCAAAAGAATTCAAAGACATGGATGAGACTAGTCCAGCTACAGTCACCTCAAAGGAGGACCAAATCTCTAAAATCAGAGCATCTCTATTTCCCACCATGTTTGCAACACCGACACCCTACAGTTGAAGATGGTAATCAAGCGCCCCAATCTTATGATCTAGGGTGCAATAGACCCAAGGGTCAAACCAATAGGAGGTGTTCTTGACATCCCCCACACATATAAGTACCATAGTTGCAAGCAAAGGTAGGATAGGACATAAGCTTTTCCAAGTTTTGGAATAGATTTATCTACAACCTTGGATCAAGCAAGGAAGAGTGTGGGAAATATTTTGCCTGTAGAATCCTACACCACAACACAAGGGAATTAATCAGCAGTCGCGACCCTTGCCAAAGTAATAGAGCTTTGTTGAGATCTTCCATTTTCTTGAAACCCAAACACCCAACCTTTTAGGATGGTAACATTTCTCCCAAGCTATAGGTGTCACTTTCCTCCCTTCCTACGGAGCCTCCTACTAGATTTTTGGACAAAGTTGATCAATCTGTAGGAAAGTAACCTTAGGAAAAGCCAAATAGTTCATATGATATAGAGGCAAAGATTGAATCACAAATTGAATAAGTACTCCTTTGCCAACTAACGAGAGAGATTGAGACTTCCAAATTGTTGGGATTTTATAATTATTAATTTAATTATATTATGCCCAAGGGCAATTTTGGAAATTCACTATTAGGGTAGTTACAAAATATAGGGTGATATATTTTGATAACGCCGCATAAGTGAGTGATTACATTACGCAAGTTTTCCAGAAAAGAGGAGGCTCCCATCTCTCTCTCTCCCTTTCTCCAAGAACGTAGGAAAGGAGTTCCTTGCTTTAGATCTCTTGACCATCCTTTCCCCACGGCATTCGGGTTCTGGAACTTGTTCCCTTTCCTAGTGATTGTGGAATCATCCCGGTGGAGTTTTGGTGGAGGAACAAGGATGTGGATCCAATTTACTTCCGCTACAAATACTCCATAATTTAGGAAAGCGAATCCAGGTAAGGATCTTTCCCATTAATTAATCGAATTGAGATAAATGGAGTTATTACCTACATTGGCATCAGTTCTCGGTTCCTCCCCATTGTTTATTTTCATTGTATGGATCCAATGGGAGGAGGATTAAGGGTTTATGGAAACCCACGGAGAATCCGAGGTTTAATAGGAAACCCATGGGAAATTGATAGGGTTTTTAGAAACCCTTATGTTTTGGTTCGGATCCGAGTGGGAGGATCCTTGTGAATTTCCCTTATGAATTTTTGCATGAATTGATAATCCATGATAATTATTTTTTGTTTAATATTTATTGTTGGATTTTTTTTCATGTGTTTTGGATGATTTTTTTTGGGAGAAAAAAACGTGATTTTCTGTTTTTTGAAGAAAAAAATTCGTTCAAGAAAAATTGAAAAAAAAAAAACCTTTTTTGGTCACTGTGGACCAGACGGACGTTCATCTGACCAGATGGTCGTCCGTCTAATGATCTATCTGATCACAGTGACCTAGACGGAATTTCCATTTGGGAGACGGTCGTCCGTTCACAGAAAGCCAGACGGACTCCCAGAAGGAGAGCTGTCTCAGAAATCTTAGAGTTTGTCCAGTTCTGAATGTGTTTCTATTTACTAGACACCAATGGCTCGACAATCTATGTGATGTTTGGGCATTGGGGGCCTAATGGAGCCTAGTGGGAGTTAATGAGGTAGAAGTGTTCTGTGTGAACCACCTCATAGCATTAACATGATTGCATGTTTTTTTTAATAAAACTGTTTTCAATTATGGGTCTATTAATCATGTTTCTTGCACAGAATGAAACTAGTATATAAGTCTATGTGGGTTTGCATGAGAATTTGATTAAATGTTTGTTAGCATCTCTTTTGGTTTAAATGCTTATCCCATAGGTTGACTATGCTAGTGTGATTTGTTGTTGCCACTGTTCTAGTTTTATGCTAGAATAGTTGAACTCATCCTTATATGTAATGTCTTTAGAATAAATGGCTGCTACAAAGAGCATAGTTGCTGACCTTACTAAAGGAGATAAGCTGAATGAGAGGAACTATGACCTCTAGCATCGAAAGGTGCAATATCTCCTAGAAGAGCAGGATATGCTGGAAACCATAAACCAGACTATGAACCCACCTAAGGAAGGTACCACTGCACAGCATCGCAGAGACCTTGAGTTATATAATGCTTGGAAAAGGAAAGACCAGGTAGCTAGGATTACAATCCTGAGCTCCATGAGGGATGATCTGATGCTTCGGTTTGAGAAGCATAGGACTGCAAAGTCTTTATGGGAGGTTGTGATGTTCCAGTACGGAGAAACTTCCATCACAAGAGGCCGCCAGCTTAGACTCACCTTTGACGGTTATAAAATGAGTCAGGGTCACACCATAAGGCAACATATAACCATCATGTCTAACATGATTAGTGAGTTGAGTGCATGTGGGCGCCAAAAGACTGATGAGGAGCAAGTCTCCGCAGTCATCAGGTCACTGCTGAAGACTTGGGAGCATATGAAGATCTTCTTAACTCGTGCTGATGATGTCAAGACTTTTGATCAAGTTGCCAAGCACCTTGAGCTAGAGGAGGATCGAATGTTGGCCGATGCCCCTCAAACTGAAGTATTTGTTGTTGAAGCTAGCACTAGTAAGGGTGCAGGCTTCAAGCGCAAGAGAGAGAAAACTCAACCTCAGCGGTCCGAGCAAAGTAACCAGGGTGGGAACAAAAACATGAGTGGCCCCAAGCGTTCAAGGGGGACTAGAGCTGACAAGAAGAAATCACCTTTGATTTGCTTCATGTGGCGAAAGCCTGGTCATTTTGCTTGTGATTGCACTGAGCAGGAGGTATGTACTGTGTGTTATACCTCATCTTGTTATGTAACAAGTTCTACTATGCTTGCTGAACTAAATCCTTTACGGATTGTTGATTCAGATGCGACAGAACACATAACAAGGGAACGGGCGAGCTTCGTGAAATACCGTCGTATTCCAAAAGGAAGCAGGAGAATAACGATGGGGAACAACTCAAGTGTGGAGGTTCATAGCATAGGTACATGTAGATTAGTTTTGCAAGGTGGACGGATGCTATTTCTCAATGATGTGTTGTATGCTTCAGACATTCGGCGGAATCTTGTTTCTTTTATTTATCTTTTGAGACATGGTTTTAGAGTTGTATTTGAAAACAATTCTTTGGTTTTGTATCTAGGTGATATAGTTTATGGTTATGGTTTTCTTCATAATGGTTTTATTGTATTGGATACAATTGATAATTTATCGAATCCTAGTAATGCTTTTGTTTGCCAAAATATTGTGTATTGATTCTAATTTGTGGCGTGCTAGATTAGGACATGTTGGCTTAGATAGGATGAATAGGTTGGCAAGAGAAGGTCTCTTAGGCCAAGGTTCACTATCTGATTTGCCAACCTGTGAGTCATGTCTAGCAGGAAAAGCAACTAGAAAACCATTTAAAAAGGCTTTAAGAGCCTCTCTTCCTTTAGAACTAGGGGTGTCAATTTATAGCCCGAACCTGTTAAAACCGAACCGCACGGCCCATTATAGCCCAAACCGGCTCAAATCGAACCTTAATGGGCCGTAATTGGGCTGAGGGTTGTGGAGCCCGCACCAACCCGAAACCGAACCGCAACCCGTTATAACCCGTTTTGTAATTTTACATTAAATAGTATTTGAATCATTATATTACCATTAAGTAGTTGGTATAGATAATTAAAAAAATTAAGCATGAATTCAAATATCAAATAGTCATTTTACTACTTAATATCTAGGTTCTTGATTTCTATAGAATGGGTGGGTTTTTTTTTAATGGAAACTGGCCAATAGCAACTTTGCTTTCTATATAATTTTCGCTTTTGTTGTAGGATGCTCAATTGTTTCTTCTTGTTCTTTTTCTTACACACCATAAACCGTTAGTCAACCCAAATTTAAACTGTTAGCCTAAACCGTTAGTTAGCCTGAACCCAAACCGCACCAAATCGAAACCGGCCCAAAACCGTTATTTTGTTAATGGGCCGTGTTTGGGCTAGGTGTTTTTCAGCCCGAAACCGTTAGGCCCAGCTCGAAACCGCCCCAAACCGCACCGTTGACACCCCTATTTAGAACCTATCCATTCAGATGTATGTGGACCCATGAATGTGCATACTATAAAAGGACTAACTTATTTCATCACATTCATAGAGGACTATACATGGTATGGTCACATTTATCTAGTTTCTCATAAGTCAAAAGCTTTAGAATGTTTTAAGAAATTCATGATCTTAGTTGAGGATCAATTAGATAAAAAGATTAAAACTCTTAGAACGGATAGAGGTATCTCTTCGATATGTTCAAAGGGTTGTGTGATGAAAAGGGGATATCTAGACAACTTACTATTCCAGGGACTCCACAACAAAATGGTGTTGCTGAGAGGAGGAATAGAACCTTGCTAGACATGGTGAGATCCATGATGGTGCAGGCAAATGTCCCCAATTTTTATTGGGGAGATGCTTTGCTGATTGCGGCCTATATCCTCAACATAGTTCCAACCAATCGGTTCCTTCCACACCATATGAGTAGTGGACCGAAAAGAAGCCAGATTTGAGTTACTTGCGCGCATGGGGATGTGCAGCGTATGTTCACTCTACTTCTCACCAATATGGAAAGCTTGGACCCAGAGGAAGAAAGTGTACATTTGTGAGATATTCTGAACCCTCAAAGGGCCATGTCTTCATTGGACTAGATGAGAGTGAGAGGAGAATGGAACTTGAGTCTAGGGATGCAACATTCTTAGAGAATGATTTTCCATCTTTTTCAGGAGTTAACAAAGAATCATCGGAATTCTTTGAAATACAAGATAGTGGTCTTGTCACTCCAGGGATTCAGATTCTAGATAATAAACCTGGGGTTCATCCAGAAGATCCTAGTGGGAGTGGGAGTGCATATGTGATAGCTACCTCAGAGGATGAGCAATCTGACATGCACTTGTGCCGTAGTGGGCGCAAGCTAGTCCCTCATCGACGATTTGACATAGAGGATGAAGCCTACATGGTAACTCCTGAAGAGATCGACTGTGAGATGACTTCAGTTGATGAGCATGAACCGAAGAGCGTGCAGGAAGCTCTTGCGAGGTCAAGCTCAAAGGAATGGTTGAAAGCAATAGAGGAAGAGTTGGAGTCGATGAAAGTTAATTGTCACACCCCACCCGGCGGTCTCGGTTATCCACCCGACAACCCGTGGGAGTTAACCCGTCACAAGATCCACATTCTTACCCATCAATAATAATAAACACAAGTATAGACAATCAAGAGCAAGAATAAGTGCAATAATTAATAAAAAGGTTACAAGAGTCCAAATACTCCAATAAATATCCAAGAAAGAATCAAAGGAAAGAATCAAGAATCAAATGTAGTATCGAGTTCAGCGGAAGCAAAATAAATAAAATAAATAATCCTCTTTCCGGTTTTCTTTTCTAAATCTAAAAACTGGTTTTTCTAAATTATCAAGTAAAGGGGGTCCTCCAATCTTTCTCTATATGATCATCAAAATCCTAGCACTCTGTCTCCGTCGGCCATCAATGGGTGCTATAAGCGCACACCAAGCATCTTTAGGAGGCTTCATGCTCTCGCAAGTTCATGTACCACTGCATCTCGTGCCACATTAGCTTCATACGAGAAGGCTCTTTCATACGAATCATCTCCAACTCTCGATATTATGCCATCATCTGTACAACTCATATAATATATACAATGAAAGGAATGAGTTTTGACGAACTCAGTAAGGAACAGACAATTCTCATATATATGTCAATACAATCCACAAATGCATACATGAAATGATATAGATGATATGTAGAAATATGAATGCTACTAAGACCTAGCTATGCAAGTCTCTAATAGCTGACATGCTTTAAGATATACACAAGCCCTCCTTTGGGTAGGTCTGGTCACTCTGATCCGGCAAGGACTAGTTACCTCTGTAGGGATCCTGGGCAAAGGGGTAAGTCCACACTGGCTCTCAAACCATGTCTGGGGATAAGTCAACACTCTCTCACCTCTACCATTGGCAATGAGTACTGGCGCATGTCGGGGTTTCTAATCCAATGCAAGTCATAATGGTAACATACTATATGAAGTCTAGATACTTCCCCTATGGCACCAACCAACTCAGTTCAGTATCCTTCGCAACCTAGGAGTGAGAACCCTCACGGATTGGCTACCGCTGTTGGACTCCACTCCGTAACCCTTTGGTCATCCACATATTATTGAGGCGGATGCTCTCATGACTCCTCACGACACCCGGTCCGCTCCTTGGACATCCATGAGTCCAACCCTAACATATGCAACCTTACCATTGCATGACCAACAATAGACCACTGAGTCTCTGCACGGGACTGGTTATCGCTGTAGGATGAAACAGAGTCATGTCACCATTGTCACGGGTCACCCGGCTTCAATTCCCTTGCCAAAAGGGTAATAGCATGTGGGGTACCTAGCCATGCAATTATAGATTCTCCTAGGTATGTCATCCAGTAATCATGATAGTGCTAAAGCATTAGTGAGCATGTGTCCCATACCACAGCCCTCTGATATCTCCAGCCAAGATATCCTAATGGAATACCCCTTCCATCACAGCTACACTACATCACTTTTTATCATACCATGAACAGTTGTGCAATATCATAAAAGATGAAGTACATCAAGGAACACCACAAACAACAAGTATACAATAAGATTCACATGCTTTATACAATTACAGCAAGTTACATGATCAAAGAATAGTAAATAGAACAACTGAATCATCATGTATATGTAATTGCATATAAATAAGAATGCATGTACCTGTAATTTAGTAGAAGCCCTTTAAATTGCAATCCAAACACAATTATAAAACTTTAAGTAGAAATAGAGGACACCTATATGCAGGGTTACAAGAATGTATAAGAGTCAAGAGTCAAAACAAATCCAAAATCAAACCTACACAGTCACTGGAAACCAGCCGGTTGCTTGTGCCGGTCGCTTAGGTTAAGCGACCTCCACAAGCGACCGCCCCTATTTCAGACAGTTTCCAACTCCGAAAATTAGACTTTGAACATCCGATTTCAATCCGTTTTGGGATGATCTTAGTCCGAATTTCAAACTTAATTGGTCTATAACAAAGGGGTGAAACAAAACCCTAAAATTAACAAAGATCAACCACCCAAAATTCTCCCCTTGATTAGATCCATCCATTAACAAATGCAGGGATTTGTTTCTGGACAGGATCTCATCAAGAAGATTGGAATGGGAGTTACAACTAATCAATTGGGTAACCACTAACAAAAATGGGGATGGGTTCATATCAATTAGAGGTTAAAAAGAAGAGAATAGCATATGGAGATTCATTACCTTAACCAGAATCACCAAGAATAGAAGGGAAAAAGTTCCAGATCACTAACAGCACTTCGCCCACCTTCCAGCACGTTTCCACTGCCGCCTAATCTCCCAAAATAGCAATCCCGAACATAATAATGCGTTAATAGGGCAAGGGATGCTATTTATAATGAACAGGGGGAAAAATAGGGCATTTTTCCGAAGCAGAAAGTGGCAGTCGCTTGGTTTAATCAATCGCCACTAGCAACCGCCCCCAAGTATATTGCATACAAGGGTGCTTTGCTTAGGGGGTTGAAACCCAAACACAACCTATCCCGAAACAACACATGGGGGAGGTCTTACCTTAATTCCGGACATCTCCAAACACCACTTGCCTTCTACCAGAGATCCAACTTCCCAGTAAGGCAGATTCTTCAACAAGAGAAACTAGATCCATGGGTTTAGGGTATGGATCATGGACTTCTATCTGGACACTCCACAAATTAATCCGACTAGACCTTCGGGTTCTCAGACCTGCAATACGGATTCCGGGTTAGAAATACGGGGGTTGTTACATTTATCATGTCTTGGACTTGGTTGACTTGCCGCCGGGCCGAAAGGCAATTGGGAACAAGTGGGTTCTCAAGATCAAGAGAAAGGCGAATGGATCTATTGAGAGATTCAAGGCTCGTTTAGTGGCTAAGGGCTACACCCAACGAGAGGGCGTTGATTATGAGGAAACTTTTCCCCCTGTGGTTAGGTTTGCCTCAATCTGCTTCATATTAGCCATTGTTGCTCAGTTGGACTTGGAGCTTTATCAGATGGATGTAAAAACTGTTTTTCTCGATGGAGAACTTGAGGAAGAGATCTATATGGATCAACCTTAAGGCTTTGAAGCTAATGGACTTGAGCGCAAAGTGTGCAAGCTTAAGAAGTCCTATATGGCTTAAAGCAAGCATCTAGACAGTGGAATGTGCGCTTCCACCAAGCTATGATGGAAAATGATTTTTCCATGCTTGAGGAAGACCATTGTGTTTACACCAAGAGATCTAATGGTAATTATGTCATTCTGACACTATACGTAGATGACATACTTATGGCTAGCAATAGTAAGGAGCTATTGGAAACCATTAAGAAATGGTTGTCCTCCGTATATGATATGAAGGACATGGGTGAAGCAAGCTATGTGCTTGGTGTCAAGTTAGAAATAGGCAAAAGAGATTACTGGGTTTATATCAGGAGACCTATATTGACAATGTCTTGACGAGATACCAGATGCACAACTGCAAACCAATTGATACTCCAGTGGAGAAGGGTTTGCATTTGAGCCTTGATATGGATCCTAAGACTCCAGAGGAGAAAACCAAGATGGAAAGAGTTCCATATTCTAGTGCAGTGGGTAGCCTTATGTACGCTATGATGTGTACTAGGCCGGATATTTGTTATGCAGTGGGTTTGGTTAGTCGGTACTAATCAAACCCAGGCATAGAGCATTGGAAAGCAATCAAGAGGATATTGATATATCTCAGAGGAACAAGTAACTACATGTTGTGTTACCAAGGATCGAATTTGCGGTTAGTTGGCTATAGCAATGCCGACTAGGTTGGAGACATTGATGAGCTCAAATCAACCTCTGGATATGCTTTCTTGCTGAATGGCGGGGCCATTTCATGGTGTAGCAAGAAGCATACTTGTATATCCCTCTTGACCATGGAAGCAGAGTATGTGGCATGCTCAGCTGTGGTTCAAGAAGTTATTTGGTTGAGGAGATTCCTTCGACATACTGGAATTGTGATGATATCCAAAGAGGCTGCCCTTGTCTACTGTGATAGTACGGCAGCTCTTAGCTATGTCAAGGACCCCAAGTATCATGGGAAGACCAAACATATACAGTTGAGATATCACTTTATAGAGACATTATATCAAGGAAGAAAGTTGTACTTAAGCACATATCTACTAGTCAAATGGTAGCTGATCCTCTTACCAAACCTATAGTCAAGGGTGTTTTATTTCTCATGTAAAATCCTTGGGCTTGTGTAGATTGTGACTTACTTTTGTGCTGAAACTTTCTTATTATTGAGTAATATGAGTTCATTCCAGCATTTATTTTATTCACTTTCTGTATGATTGTGTTCTTCTAGCATAAAACAAGATATGTCAATAGGCAAGAGAATGGTTCACTCACACGAGCATTCGCCTCTGGCGCCTTGGAGGCGAGTAGAGATGAGACAGATTGTGAATGACTTTGTGTAGGTCAATTCATAATCATGATGTCGCCTTGATTTGGAATCAAGATGAGTTTCTCTATTGTGAAGAGAATCGACATGAATGTTCCCACTATTCATGTTGCCTATAGGAGCCATTGCGAGTACTTTATGTGGCGCTAGGGTGGCGACAATAAAGAAACTCGGGTTAGGCGCAAGAGGTTGTGACTAGACTAAGACCTATATGGTGTTGAGATGGACAACATTCTATTGTATATATAATGCTCCACCATAGCACGTATATCATACTATGTGTGCTTAGCGATCATTGGAAATGAGAGGATGGATCCCTGCTCCTCTCATTGTGTGAGTCCTGGACTTTATGGTCCGTTAGTGTTCTTAGTGACTTTCGACAACATCATGAAACGAAGGGTTGATGTGGCTACTTTGGGGTGTTACCTATGGTCATGATAGATTCGACCTAAAGGGGCATTACCGGGAAAGGAGTAAATCCTAAGTGTAGTGATGGTCTGGGGTGAAAGGAAAGGTTTGATTCAACAGCACCCTAAAAGTGTTTGCTGGCGCCAACTGTATGTGTTACAGTAGTGAACATTTTAAGGACAAGAAGGTGATCTCTCAGAGGGATTGAGATACCTTTAGTTTGGTGAGTTTGAATAAACCTAGGACACTGTGGTATACTAATGCTTATTTGATTTGTTTCTTTGAGTGATGTGCCATTCTGGCCTTCTGGGAAGGTTTCTAGTTTGGGGCTCATGCGAGCAGGTATATCACCGGTCGCACAACCCATTTTGCCAGTATGACTTGTGGATGTTTGTGTCTGGGACACAAGTGGTCTATGTATCTGGGATACATAGCGAAGAGATCAATATATATATATGTATATCTGGGATCTACATGTGTGTTTGGGACACAGGTGGTCTATGTATCTAGGATACATAGTAGGGAGATTGAATGTGTATATCTGGGATATACATCTGTGTCTGGGACACACTATGAAAGAGAAATTAATGCTTGCCCTTGTGCAAGTGGGACATGTTAGGATTTTATAATTATTAATTTAATTATATGCCCAAGGGCAATTTGGAAATTCACTATTAGGGCGGTTAAAAAAATATAGGGTTATACATTTTGGTTACTACCGCATAAGTGAGTGTGATTACATTATGTAAGTTTTGCGAAAAAGAGGAGGCTCCCATCTCTCTCTCTCCCTTTCTCCAAGAAACATAGGAAAGGAGTTCCTTGCTTTAGATCTCCTGACCATCCTTTCCACATGACATTTGGGTTGTGGAACTTGTTCCCTTTCCTAGTGATTGTGGAATCATCCCGGTGGAGTTTTGGTGGAGGAATGAGGACGTGGATCCAATTTACTTCCGCTGCAGATACTCCATAATTTAGGAAAGCAAATCCAGGTAAGGATCTTTCCCGTCAATTAATTGAATTGAGATAAATGGAGTTATTACTTACACAAATAGAAAGCTTCCTGCGCACAATGAGAAGCAGGGGTTAAAGATCTCTTGATCTAGCCTTAGAGGAGAACAAGGGAGTTCCAAAGTAGACAACATTCTTTTGCATTTCCTTAACCCGAAAAGGCCATTCACAGCTTTAATAGCCAAAACATTATCATAGGTGACATGACAAAACAGGAAAGAGTCATCAGCAAAGAACAAATGGGTTACCTCCAGGGCTTGCCAGGAAACCTTGATTCTTTTGAACAAGTTAAGGGATCTACATTCAACTAAGAGTCTAGAGAAGACCTCCATAACAAAGAGGAATAGGTAAGGGCTACGTGGATCCAGGGAATCACTGGTATGGTACTCCATTTAGCTTGATGGGAAAAGAAGCAGAGGAAATAAGGTGTTCAACCAGGCTACACCACTTAGAGTCAAAGCCTAAATAGGACATTACTCAGATGATAATTCCCCACTCAACTCTCTCATAAGTCTTAGACATAGCAATATAATCATATTTGGCACGAGTTGAAGTCATGAAGTGAAAAATCTCATGAGCAATGTAGATATTATCAGTGATTTGTCTAGATGTCATAACAACACCTTGCATGGGAGATATTATATCAGACAAGAAAGGCTTGAGCCTCAAAGCAAGCAATTTTGTAGTAATCTTATAAGCTACATTACAGAGGCTAATAGGTTTGAAATGCTACATACAAATTGCATTATCCTTTTTAGGGATGAAACATAAGAGTGTGATTAATGCCAAAAGGAAGAGAGCTAGTTCCAAAAGAATACTTCACAAAAACACTGAGATCATTGTAAACAGTATTTCAACATCTTTGAAAAAATTATAGCTATTGAAAATCATCAAAACTAGGGGCTTTCTAGGGCCCTAGGGAGAACACCACCCTTCTTATCTCATCTATATTGGGTTGTTCAATCATGGTTGAGGTTAAAACAATGGGTGAAGCTACTGGGAATAAACATCTACAAAAGAAGAGTTAAGGGGTGAGGATTTTGTGTAAAGAGATGACATAAAGTTAGCAAGTAAAGTGGCTATTTTGCACGGTTGGGAAATAACGACAATATTATCCAATAAGAAATTTATTCTACTATAGGCAAACCTTATTTTAGTAATAGAATGGAAAACTTTGTATTTCTATCCCCTTCAAAAATATACTTATGCTTAGATTTCTAAAGCCAAAAGAACTCTTCAGCAACATAAATCCAAGGTAGGCTATCTTTTCTCACATTGTTCAATTTGGGGACGGGAATCATGTAGAGCTTCAAGTTCAGATTCAATTTACATGTAGTGTAAAACCCAGCCCTAACCTTGACCCGGAAACCTTGTTATTTGTAGGTCCAGTGACCCGAAGTAAAGTAAGAAGTCAGCTTTGGGCCATCCCAGTGGAGGACTTGGTGTCTGGCTTTGAATCCATGAGAGTTGATGATGAAGTTCTATTTATGGAAACTGAATCTTGATGAAGATCGGATTAGTTGATGGACTTGGAGTGCTCTCTATCATGGTTTGAAGGCATTTCTACCTATTAGGTAAGTCACTTGATATGTGTGCAAAACCCCTTTAGGATTGGATTTGATCTGGGTCTTCAATTCCCTGTTTTGGAATTGCCGTGCGCATTGGTCGACGATTGGTCGACTTGGACCAGATCGACCAATCCACTCGACCAATGAGTGCTGTCTTTGGCAATTAGGTCTTGCTTGCTCTATTTAAGTCCAATCTCGAGTCTACTTCGTATTTTCTGCCTCCAAACTCTTTGGAACGAACCAAAGACCTCTGCAAGTCATCTCCCTTGCATCCTTGGTGATTTTCTTGACGGATCTTCGTCAAAACTCTTCCTTTTGCATCAAAGGTATGTCTACACTGTCTTCTTCTCCTCCATCTCTGTTTTTCTTTCCTTTTTGAGTTGAGACAGTAGAGAAGATGCTGCATTCTCTGTTGCAAACATCTCTGGACTTGTCTCTCATGATCTTCCTAAGGATTAATGGCTAAAACATTGATCTTAACCATGATCATTGCAAGCTTTTGAAGGATCATGATCAAACCATGATCTAGTCTTTGTTTATCTTTTGATTTGAATTCTGATCTCCTTGGATCTTCTATATTGATCATGTTAGTAGTCAATTGCTGTGTTTTCTTTTCATGATCTATGATCTATCAATCTCTAGTTGTTTTTCTTCTACCATACCATGTTTTCTTCATGAATCATGATAGTTACATATATGGTAGGTTTTGTTTCCTTATTTAGATTTATGCTCTTAGGTCTATTTTCTTGAAGATCTAAGTATGCTTTTCATGATACTTTTACCTGAATCAATGATCCATTCTCCTATTGTTCTTGTCTTTGATTTCTATCTTGAATTCTTCAAGATCCATGATTGATCTAATTATGGTAACTTTTTGTTTCCTAATTTGGATCTTGATGACTTGATATGATTAGTGTTTTGAGATCCCCTATATGTTAGGATACTACTAATGTAGTTTACCCCTTGATTAGTACCCTTTTGAACCACCAAATTCGGATTTTATATCTCAAAACTCTGATTTTTAGGCCAGCTACTGTCTGCATTGGTCGACTGGACCAGTCGACCAATCCACTCGACCAATGAGTACAACAACTCCAGAATTGGTCTGTCTTGGATGTTTTGGTATCTTTTCTGTTAGGGATCTTTCCTAATATGTTGTATACACTTGTTTAGGACCTTCTTCTCAAGTTTGTCAAGATCTTACTTGATTTCTTAGGATTCCCTTGCGAGTTATAAAAGGTAAGGATGGTTACTTCTTTAACAACATAAATTGCATATCTTAGTTTCTATATTTGAATCTTGTTAAGTTATTTCTTTAATTAGATTCTTATAATGTTATACTACTGTGGTACTGTCTTGATATCAGTAGCATTACTTATTCATATTGAATTGACTCATGTATGATTTACTTACCAGTTATATACAAATTGATTGTAATTATTGATTTCTTTCCATATATGAAGTTACCATATATGTGATGATATGAATTGATGCATGTGTATGCTTAAGTATGGTTTGGAAAGGAGAGGTGTCCTTTTGACACTTCTGTCCTTGGACAACTACGGGAATATTATGGGATGTTTCCGGAGATGCCCTCTGGACACCTTCCTAAACTGTTGGATGACATATTTAGGACTGTCTAGTAGTGTTTGGCTAGGATGTCCCGTTATGTCGACCCTAATCGGAGGGGTATTGAGACCGAACGACCCGTGGTAGCAATGGGGATTCATGGGCGCTCAAGACCGGTAACCAACCCGTGAGAGGACAGGAATCACATTGTGGGGGCCATTTATTGGTAGGGTTGCATATGGATAGACTTGGGCTCACGGGCGCTTAAGACCGGTAACCAACCAGTGAGAGGACGTGAGAGCTTCCCGTTTACCATATGTGGATAACCAATAGGGTTGATGAGTCCGTAGTCAGGGACTATGAGGACTCTAGTGTGAAGGATACCGGAAAGGATCGTCAGGGACGAGGAATGGACGTATCTGGATCTGACTTGATGTAACTAAGTAGAAGACTTGCATTTGGCTAGGCTTTACCCTGACATGCGCCGGTACTTAGACAAATGGTGATGTGAGAGAGTGGTGACCTATACCCCCAGCCATGGAATGTTCCGAGGGATGCCGGACCCATTACCAACTGATGATGAGTGATTGAGACTTTCCTAAAGAAGTACGGTGCTATGACTTAAAGCATGTCTGCCAATAGAGACCAGCATATGTAGAGTTAGATTCATACATTCATTGTTTGTCTCATACCATATTGCATTTATGTTTGTTCTGAAATCCTGCCATTTATGTTATTATGGATTTAACTGCCTTACTGAGTTTCTTTGAAACTCATTCCTTTATTGTACAATGTTTGTTAGACTATTCTACATGTCACTGAATATCATGACGGCCCCTATGAAGAAGCGCAAGGAGAAGAGGCATATCTCCAGGAAGGTGATTGCGGTTACAACAATTACACTGAAGATCCCGCGAGTGGTTATGCTCCGTACGATGCTTAGTCCGACTATAGAGTGGAAGTGCCCTTGTGCTGTTTATGAGATTTATACTTATAGGGATGTTGTCTATAAAGTTGAGAACAATTTAGTTACCTATTGAACCTGCTACTGGGATTAGATTCTATCTTGCTTATTCTCTTTTAGAACTACTTTTCCGCTGGTTGTAAAGTGGGATTTCGCCTCACTTTACTTATCTGATTTAGACACTCTGATTTTATCTAGTACTCTGATTTATATATGATTCATTCTTTCCTTATTTGGATCTATGGTTTATCTTCCGCACTTTTATTATTATTGTTCATGATTATGTTATTGTTTATGTGGGAGGTTGATTACTCGATACCTGATCTTCGGGCTGTGGATCACACTCTCGGGTATGCCAGATAGGGTACCGGCTGGGAGGATGTGACATGTAGATTATTAATGTTTCCAAGAATATCATGATTCCACCTACATAGAAAACAAGAGAGATCTGCTAACTTCTCTCCCAGGCCATACTTAACTGAGCCAATGCTTGAAGAGTTCATTACCTGAAAATTTAGGGTGCAGATGCCAAGCTTTATTGTCACATCCCACAAAATCCACCCAGCCTATACCATATTTGGATTACCCGGGGGAGTGATCCATAGCCCAAAAGATCAAGTTTAGGAACGATCATATCCACTTAGCACAATAATATAATCAAAAGCAAGTACAAATCTTTGTATTCAAGTAAACTAATAATGAAAGTCAAGAAAGGATCTCAGAAGGATCACAAAGAACATCAGAGTTACCAATAGAATAAATAGTCAAAGTGTGAAATGAAGGGGGAAACCCATTCTACAACAACAGCTGAAGGTAGATCGAATAAAAATAATGCTTACAACCGGTTCCCAAAGTGAAAAGGGAACAACTAACCTACGGTCTCAACGAATCACATAAAAGGTCATAAAGAGAATGGGACGATATCCCATTGCTGGCACACAAGGGCAAAAGCCGAACTGCTCCTGATAAGTATCAATCTTGTACCGATAGTCTTCACCAACGTAGTCACCATAACCAGTAGTGTGTGAGTCATCAACTTGGTCTTCATAGTGTTGACCATCATAGTCAACAATAGTAGTACCTACAGTAGAGTCTAACAAAAGATGTTGCAAAAGGAGTGAGTTCAAAAGAACTCAGCAATGCAAGTTATTCCATAATACATAATCACATGATCCAAAACATAACATGATGCAAGATGATATGAAACAGATGATGCAAATATGATTCTAACTCTATGTATGCTAGTCTCTATGGTAGACATGCTTTAAGTCATAGCACAATACTTTCTTGGGTAGGTCCGGGCACTTGGCTCCGGTAGGCAATGGGTCCTGCAACCCTCGGGACAATCCATGGTTGGGGTTTAAGTCACCACTCTCTCACATCACCATTTGGTATAAGTATTGGCACATGTCACGGTAAAGCCTAGCCCAATGCAAGTCATCTACTCAGTTGTATCAAGTCAGATCCGGATTCTTCCATTCCTCGCCCTGGCGATCCTTTTCAGTATCCTTAACACTAGAGTTGTCATAGTCCCTGACTACGGACTCATCAACCCTAATGGTCATCCACAAATAATAGACGGGAGCTCTCATGTTGTCACATCCACCCAGCCAGTATCCTATCTGGCATACCCGGGATGTGATCCATAGCTCGAAGATCCAGATCGAGCGGCCATGCCTCCCACATATACGATAACATAATCATGAACAATATAATCAAGGTTTAAAGTAAGCAATAAACAGATCAACTGAATAATAATAAAAGATAATCAATCAGAGTGTGGAAATATCAGGTATCAAATTCTCATAAAAGTGATCTCAAGGGGAAAGAATGATCAGAAGTCACCCCTTCAAAAATAGCAGAAGGTGGTTAATTAAACGAAATTACAAATCTGTATCAAGAGTTAATCCATAAGAGTTAAAGACAATATATCCATAAGTTTACAGTCATCCAAGGAAATGGGGCACTACACAAAGGTTTCTTCAATCCTAATGATTATTTCTTCGTAAGTATGGATGAAGTGGACCCAGTGCGGCCGCTCCCTCACTAAGGTGGGGCTAACCCTAGTACGAACCATAATCCTCCTCGGTACAATAATCTTGACTCTCATTGTAGCCATCACCCGAAGGGTAGTATGCGGGATCATAGCTCGGGTCGTAGTGTGCGCCATCAGGGTCTTCTGTACCTGCAGGATAATTAACAAATTGTACGAAAGGAATGAGTTCAAAAGAACTCAGCAAGGCAAGTCGTTTCATAATACACAGTTCATCCGATACAAATCATGGTATGATGCAATATGATATGAGACAATGATGATATATGATTCTAATACTAAGTATGCTAGTCTCTAAGGTAGACATGCTTTAAGCCATAGCACCATACTTCTTTGGGTCGTCTGTCACTCCCCCTCAATCGTATAGATATCTTGGGTCTGCCGTGGTAATTGGGTAAAGTCCTCATCAAACCATGGTTGGGGATTCAGTCACCACTCTTTCACATCACCATTGGTATAAGTATTGGCGCATATAATGGAGAAGCCTAGGCCAATGCAAGTCATCTACTCAGTCGTATCATGTCAGATCCGGATACTTTCCTTATGGCACCGACCAACTCGGTTCCGTATCCTTCACACTAGAGTCAGTGTATCCTATGGCACCGACCAACTCAGACTACGGACTCATCAACCCTATTGGTCATCCACAAATGGTAAACGGGAAGCTCTCAAGTCCTCTCATGGGTTGGTTACCGGTCTTGAGCGCCGTGAGCCCAGGTCTATCCATTTGGAACCCTACCAATGAATGGCCCCTTTCGGGTATCCGCAGTATGGTTTAAGTCCTCTCATGGAGTGGATATCGGTCTTGAGCGCCCATCAACCATACTCTACCATGGGTCGTTCGGTCTCAATACCCTTCCGATTCGGGTCTGATACGACAAGGAAATATCCTAACCATACACCTAGACGATCCTATATATGTCATCCAATAACCTGGGAAAGCGTCGATGGACACCTTCGGAGAATATCCCATACTACTCCCTCCGATGTCCGAGGACAGAAGTGTCTGAAGGACACTTCCCAATCCCGAGTCATACGTAGTCAATCACAAGTTCAATCTCATCATATCATACTTAATCAATGATTCATCATATAAACAAAGGCATATCATAGCATGATTAATCATATATAAAATGATAAGTACAATTAAACATGAAATTCCAAATGATATATGACATACTACTACTGATAAGAATGCATAGAGTAATCATGTATGATAAAGAAATACACATAGGAATATAACCATTGAGTTCTCAAAGTATAAGCATGTTTACATAATTAACATACTTGAGTTAACGACCTTCCTTACCTTAATCGAGTCGTAAATAAAATCAATGATCACCAAGAATAGTCCTAGAAATCAGTGTTGGTACCCTAGACAACATACAAGTAACATCAGAGAAGAAAACAGTCGAATCGGAGGTCAAACGAATCAATTCGGCCAAGTACAGGGGTGTTCTCATATCTTGAGCGCCGTGAGCCCAGGTCTATCCATTTGGAACCCTACCAATGAATGGCCCCTTTCGGGTATCCGCAGTATGGTTTAAGTCCTCTCACGGAGTGGATACCGGTCTTGAGCGCCCATCAACCATACTCTACCACGGGTCGTTCGGTCTCAATACCCTTTCGATTCGGGTCTGATACGACAAGGAAATATCCTAACCATACACCTAAACGATCCTATGTATGTCATCCAATAACCCGGGAAAGCGTCGATGGACACCTTCGGAGAATATCCCATACTACTCCCTCCAATGTCCAAGGACAGAGGTGTCAGAAGGACATTTCCCAATCCCGAGTCATACGTAGTCAATCACAAGTTCAATCTCATCATATCATACTTAATCAATGATTCATCATATAAACAAAGGCATATCATAGCATGATTAATCATATATAAAATGATAAGTACAATTAAACATGATATTCCAAATGATATATGACATACTACTACTGATAAGAATGCATAGAGTAATCATGTATGATAAAGAAATACACATAGGAATATAACCATTGAGTTCTCAAAGTATAAGCATTTTTACATAATTAACATACTTGAGTTAACGACCTTCCTTACCTTAATCGAGTCGTAAATAAAATCAATGATCACCAAGAATAGTCCTAGAAATCAGTGCTGGTACCCTAGACAACATACAAGTAACATCAGAGAAGAAAACAGTCGAATCGGAGGTCAAACGAATCAATTCGTCCAAGTACAGGGGTGTTCTCATATCTTGGTTGACTGGCTTGGTCGATTGTCAGTCGACCAAGACTTGTTAACCAGTGGGCAGAAATGGAAACTTGGTCTGAAACTGACCTTCCGGTGCTCCGATCGACACGAAATTTGGAGGGCATGTTTATAACAGTATGGGGATACTACACACTAAATTTCATGACGATCCAACGGTCCAATTAGAAATGCCCAAATCGAAGCATTATGTTCTATATGATAAATATCACAAATCGAATTGGAATTGTAAAGAATGATGGGAATCAATTAAGTGAATGGTAATAATCAAGTTAGAATCATGAATTCATAGTAATCTAGACCTAACATGCATTTACATATCAGTTTTGAATCAAGACAAGGTTGGAATGGAAGAAATCAAAGTAATGAAATGTAAGCAATCCTAATTGAATCATAGCATAGCAAGAACGGGGTGATAATCATGGGATTGATTGGGGAAGACTCATGGTTAAGTGTTTGCAAGGTTGCAGCACTTCAACCATGGTCTTAAGATCATAACTTGGTAGGAAATGAATAGATTAAAAGAAGAATAGAAGGAATCATACCTTGAGTTGATGATTGATGTGCAATACAAATGATTGGAGTCAAAGATCTTCCCAAACACCAAGAAAAGCCCAAGAGAGTGTCCAACTTCGTGCTCTGGAGTGCAAATGATTAGCCTAGGTCCTCATTCACAAGTTCCAAAAAGGTAGGGGCAAAATGGGAAGTGATTTTGTAAAAAATTTGAATTCCATTACTGCTGGTCGACTGTCAGTCGACGAAGCAGTCGACCAAGGCATGGCAACAACTTTAGGAGTGGATTTGGAAGGCCAGACAGATCCGAATTGAGTTGGGTTTTCTCCTACAAGTCAATCAACAAGTCTAGTTTCAAGAAATACCTTCGGATTGATCACGGGGGTCCAATAAGTGCTTCAACTAATTCAATCTTCATCGATGCACAGATTTTTACTCAACACTGACAATGTGCTCAAGTAAGGAGCATCATTGTCAATGTCCATAGGCTCTGGATCAAGCATCGAATCTTCAACTAAGAGGGCCCACAAGTCTTTTCTACCTCAACTTCGAGTCTTCGGACCTGCAACAGTATAAAATCTGGGCCGGGTCAGGGTTAAGATAAGGCCGAATTTTACACATGTCCTCTCACAGGTTGGTTACCGCTCTTAAGCGCTCGTGAGCCCAAGTCTAGCTATTTGGAACCATACCAATAAATGGCCTCTAACGAGTATCCGCAATGTGATCTATATCCTCTCATGGGTTGGTTACCGGTCTTGAGCGCCCACAAATCCCCATTGCTACCACGGGTCGTTCGGTCTCAATGCCCTTCCGATTCGGGTCTGATACAACAAGGACATCCTAGCCAACACCACTAGACAAGTCCTATGTATGACATCCAATAATCCGGGAAAGCGTCAATGGGCACCATCGGAAACATCCCATACTATTCCCTTTGATGTCCAAGGACGGAAATGTTAATAGAACATTCCCCAATCCCAAATCATACCTATTCAATCACATACCCAATTCCATCTTATCACACACAATTGATATTTCATCATATAAAAAGATACATATCATAACATGATCAATCACACATGTAATTAACAAAAATGAATAATCATGATAACAAAAGAATATATAAACATGGCACTACTGTACTTGAAGTACTTACAACAATCATATAATGTAAGAAATATGATAAAGAAGGTGAATCTACTAAGTTTCCAACATAGAAACAAGATTCACATAATCTATGTAATTATGGTAACAACCATCCTTACCTTAACTCGACTCGAAGATGGTTTGGATATCAAGGAGAATGGTCCCAAAGTTAGTATTTGAACCCTAGACAATCATATGTGCAATATCAAAAGAAGAATCAAGCAAAACGGAGGTCAAACGTATCAAAACGGCCGAATACACAAAGTTGTATTCCTTTGGTTGACTGACTTGGTCGACTAACCCAATTGACCAAGTAGTCGACCAAGTGAACAGTGTCGGGCTGAAATAGTGATTTTTGATCCGAAACCTATCTTCCGGAGCTCGGATCACTCCGAAATTTGGAGGGATTGTTAGGAACAGTATACTAACACTATCTAATGAAGATTTAGCATCAATCAATGGTCCAATTAAGAATCCCCAATTTTGAAACCCCAACCCCAAATGCGAAAAACAAAGGCTTTAAAGAAAACAAAAGCAAAAACAAAAAAAAAGGGGGATTAAAAAATTTTTGGGCCCCCCCCCCCCCCGGGGGCCTTGCCCGTGTGCCGGGGGGTGGGGGGGGTATCCACAGCCCGAAGATCAGGTATCGAGTGATCAACCTCCCACATAAACAATAACATAATCATGAACAACCATAACAAGAGTGCGGAAGATAAATCATAGATTCAATAAAGAAAGAATGAATCGTAAACGAAACGGAATAATAGATATAATCAGAGTGTCAAACAGATAAGTAAAGTGAAGCAAAAATCCCACTTTACATCCAGCGGAAAAGTAGCTCGAAAGAATAAATTAGATAAAAGCTAATCCCAGTAGCAAGTACATTGGGTAACTAAATTATTCTCCACTTTGTAGACGACATCCTTGTAGGTGTAGATCTCATAGATAGCACAAGGACGCTTCCACTCAATGGTCGGACTAAGCATCGTACGGAGCATAACCACCCGTGGAATCTTCAGAGTAATTGTGGTAACCGCAATCACCTTCCCGGAGATATGTCTCTTCGCCTTGCGCTTCTTCATAGGGACCGTCATAGTATTCCGTACTGCAGGATAGTCTAACAACATTGTACAATAAAGGAATGAGTTTCAAAGAAACCTAAGAAGGCGATTAAAATCCATAATAACATAAATGGCAGGATTCCCGAACAATCATAAATGCAATATGATATGAGACAAACAATGAATGAATGAATCTAACTCTATGTATGCTGGTCTCTATTGGCAGACATGCTTTAAGTCATAGCACCGTACTTCTTTGGGTAGGTCAATCACACAACGCCTTTTGGTAGTGGGTCCGGCATCCCTCAGGACATTCCATGGCTGGGGGTATAGGTCACCACACTCTCTCACAACCATTTGGTATAAGTACTGGCGCATGTCGGGGGTAATACCTAGCCAAATGCAAGTCTTCTACTTGGTTACATCAAGTCGGATCCAGATACTTCCATTCCTCGTCCCCGACGATCCTTTCCGGTATCCTTCACACTAGAGTCCTCATAGTCCCTGACTACGGACTCACCAACCCTATTGATCATCCACATATGGTAAACGGGAAGCTCTCACGTCCTCTCACGGGTTGGTTACCGGTCTTAAGCGCCCGTGAGCCCAAGTCTAACCATATGCAACCCTACCAATAAATGGCCCCCACAATGTGATTCCCTGTCCTCTCACGGGTTGGTTACCGGTCTTGAGCGCCCATGAATCCCCATTGCTACCACGGGTCGTTCGGTCTCAATACCCCTCCGATTAGGGTCGACATAACAGGACATCCTAGCCAAACACTACTAGACAATCCTATATATGTCATCCAACAGTTTAGGAAGGTGTCCAGAGGGCATCTCCGGAAACATCCCATAATATTCCCGTAGTAGTCCAAGGACAGAAGTGTCAAAAGGACACCTCTCCTTTCCAAACCATACGTAAGCATACACATGCATCAATTCATATCATCACATATATGGTAACTCCATATATGGAAAGAAATCAATATTTACAATCATTTGTATAACATTGGTAAGTAAATCATACATGAATCAATTCAATATGAATAAGTAATGCTACTGTAATCAAAGTTATGCAACAAGAGAATATCATTGTAAGAATCTAATTTAGGAAACATATTAATGATATTCAAATATAGAAACTAGATTCATGCTATCTATGTAATTAAGGAAATAACCATCCTTACCTTTTATAACTCGCAAAGAATCCTAAGAAATCAAGTAAGATCTTGGCAAACTTGAGAAGAAGGTCCTAAACAAGTATATACAACATATTAGGAAAGATCCCTAACAGAAAATATAGCAAAGCATCCGAAACGGACCAATTCCGGAGTTGCTGTACTCATTGGTCGAGTGGATTGGTCGAGTGGTCCGGTCGACCAATCAGTCGACCAATGCAGACGATAGCTTAGAAAATCGGAGTTTTGAGATATGAAATCCGAATTTGGTGGTTCAAAAGGGTACTAATCAAGGGGTAGACTACATCAGTAGTATTCTAGCATATAGGGGACCTCAAAACACTAATCAAATCAAGGTATCAAGATCCAAATTAGGAAACAAAAAGTTACCATAAATAAATCAAACATGGATCTTGATGAATTTTGAAATAGAAAACAAGGACAAGAACAATAGGAGGATGGATCATTGCTTTCGGTAATGAAAACATGAAAACATGCATAGGTCTTCATAGAATAAGGCTTAGAAGCATAAATCTAAATAAGGAAATAAAACCTACCATATATGTACTATCATGCATCATGAAGAACACATAGTAAGGTAGAAGAGAACAACTAGAATTCTATGGATTATGGATCATAGAAAGAAAACACAACCATTAACCACTAACATGATCAATGAAAGAAGATCCAAAGAGATCGGAATTCAGATTAGGAAATTAACAGAGATTAAATCATGGTTTGATCATGAATCCTTCAAAAGCTTGCAATGATCATGGTTAAGATCATTGTTCTAGCCTTAAATCCTTAGGATGATCATGAGAACATGTTCAGAGATGTTTGCAACAGAGGATGCAGCATCTCTTCTACTATCTCAACTCAAAAAGGAAAGAAAAACAAAGATGGAGGAGAAGAAGAGAGAGTAGACATACCTTTTGATGCAAAAAGAAGAGTTCCGACGAAGATCCGCCAAGAAAACTCCAAGGATGCAAGAGAGATGACTTGCAGAGGTCTTTGGTCCGTTCCGGAGGGTTTGGAGGCAGCAAATACGAAGTGGACTCGAGGTTAGACTTAAATAGAGCAAGAATCAACCTAATTGCCAAAGACAAGCACCCATTGGTCGAGTGGATTGGTCGTCGCCCGATCGACCAATCAGTCGACCAATGCAGGCAAGAAGGCCAAAACAGGGAATTGAAGGCCCAGATCAAATCCAAACCTAAAGGGGTTTTGCACACAAGTCAAGTGACTTACCTAGTAGGTAGAAATGCCTTCAAACCAAGATAGAGAGCACTCCAAGTCCATCAACTAATTAGATCTTCATCAGGATTCTGTTTCCATAAATAGAACCTCATCATCAACCTTCATGGATTCAAAGCCAGACACCAAGTCCTCTACTGGGATGGCCCAAAGCTGACTTCTTACTTTAGTTCGGGTCATCGGACCTACAAATAACAAGGTTTCCGGGTCAAGGTTAGGGCTGGGTTTCACAAATGTAATGATGGACAATAGTTTAGAATCAATTACAAACATAAGATCAGACTTAGTATACTATAGAATTAGTTTAGGAGATGAAATCTTGATACTATGAAGATAATCATGGTAATGCAAGGTTAAGAATCAATAGAGAGAGCATGGCATTGGTAGAATGAAATGGTTTATACAAATGCAAGGAGAGAACACAAGAAGTGGTGGTTGCAAGGTTGCAGCACCATCTTTATGATCTCAACAACAAGAAAGAGAAGAGGTGAGAGTAGATTAGAGAGAGAGAGTGAGAGAATTCATACCTTGTAGAAGAGATTTGAGAAGAGATTCACCAAAGCCAAGGAATGGTCTCAAGAGGCTCTGTCCACATTCCAAGAGAGTCCCAACAATAGAGTAGGGTTAAAGCCTCGAAGACCACTTAAATAGAGATCAAAAAGACCCAAAAATCAGATTTTCTTGGGCTTAATAATCAGTTGGTTGACTGGGTTGGTTGACTGATTCAGTCGACCAAGCAAGGACAACAACTTGGGGTAGGGAATTGGAGGGCCAGATCAACTCAAATTCACTTGGGCTTTCTCCTACAACTCAATCAACAAGTCTAGGTCAGAGAATTACCTTTGAATCATGTCCGGGAGTGCATTAGGTACATCAACCAATCTCCCCTTCTTCAAGCTGCAGTTTCTTAACAAACACTGACAATGCTTCCAAGTATGGAGCACCATCATCAAAATCCATGGGTTTTGGGTCAAACACCATGTCTTCTACAGAGAGGGCCCACAGAGACTTCTTCCTTCACTTTGGAACAATGGATCTACCCTAAGGGAAATGTCTGACATGACTTCCTAAGACTTTCAAAGGTAGCAACACTGATATCAAGGTCCAACTTCAAGGTCAAATATTAAACAATCCTTTCTTCACCCAAAACAGATAGGGTGTTCTAGCTAGGTTTGGGTTGAATTTCACATTTATAATGGAATAACTTCTTACCTGTCATCAAAATAGGGTTAGAATTTTAAGGAAGGTCAGATCTAAGGGCAGGGAGGTGGGAAAGGGATGAACTAGGAAAGAGAGAGATGAAATCAGGTCCCAAAAGAACCTTGTCTAGCCACTCTCGCACCAAATGGGGGGGGGGGGTCTTCTAATTTGACTAGGTAAAATGTTTACCAGGCAAAGCCAGCTCTAAAAGATTGAAATTGACAAGCACTCAGGAAAGAAGGTAATGCAGGGGAGGGGCGAAACGGGTTGCCAAGTTTTTGAGAGGCAGATAGAGTTCATTGACGTCTCCACATAAGAAGAAAGGGGAAAGGATTGAAGGAAAGAGAGAGTGAAGAGAATTCTAGGCTGCTTTTCTAGGCTCGTACAGGGGAGGGCGATACACAAACATAAAGACTCAGTCGGTATGAATATCAAAAAATTTAACAACAATAAAGGCAGGGTGGTGAGCAATAACAGAGAACTTAATACAAGATTTAGCGAGAACCTAAAGCGCCCACCTAAAAACATTGCTACCAAAACTGCTAAGTTCAAAGATAGAAACCAGACTCAAGAAGCAAGATTTATAAGAATCCATCAAGTCGGAATGACAGACACTCTTAGCTTCGGACAAGAAGAGAACATCAAGATCATAACAAATGATTAGACCTGGCAATTTACAGATAGTCAACTCATTTCTTAGAACCCGAACATTCCATGCAAAAAACTTCAAAGTTGGTAACCAGAAATCACAATAAAATGCCTTGCCTTCCGAACCCAGAAAAGAGAAACAAAGATCACAACCACAAGGCAAAGAGCACACAATGAAAAACAAAAAAACAAAAAAACAGAGAAACAAAAAGTAGACCTATCAATAAACGAAAGCAAAAACAAGAACAAACACTCTAAAATTATAAGAACACAACAAAAATAGCCCACAGAGACCAGAAACAACATAGAGCAACATGAAGAAGGAAAAGATCTTGGATTTTTAACCGACAAGAAAGGAATTAAACAGGGATATAGAAAGGATCAAAACAATAGAGAGAAAGTACTTGGGTCATCCATTAGGGGTTGTTCCATCCATGGTACAAAATTCGGTCGAAATGTGCAAAATTTTGCATTTTGGAAAATGCAAAACGAAACTCATGAGGACCGAAAAAAAGTACTCAGTTTTGATTGAAACTATCAAAATTTCGTCGAAACTTGTCAAAACCTCGAAACTTGGTTCAACCCAGTTGGACTAGCTAGTTTATGAGAAACAAAATTCCCAAATTTCGTGGAAACCAGGGAAATTTTGTGGAAACTTGGGACTTTTTCCTATAAATTTTGTAGCTTTCCCAAATTTTTAATTTTTTTGTTTATTTCATGTTTCCCCAAATACCACGACAAATACCCCCTCCATCAGGACTTCCCTATCCAAAGTGTGTATTCCCTTAGGCTAGTTATCTTAAGCATGTTGATGACTAGACTCATAAAGTTACAGTTGTCGATTACCTTGACAACCATATGCATAAAATGTCATGGGATGTCTATGTTCGTTGTTTGGAGGAGAGGATGTTACAGGCATAGTACTACTCAGCTCACAGGATGAATCCACTCTTGGCACTCCTCTTAGCACTAAGTTGTATTTTCCTTTTATTGTCAACTATTTTGAAGTTAGAAATTATATATTGAATGTTATGTGCTTAAGTAGTTAAGTTTATAATGTACTTTTCGGACAATTCTACATTGATGTTATGTACATTGAATGACATATCTACATTGATTTTTTTTAGCAAAATACAACCAATGTGTTCTTTATACTCTAATTAGCTTAAATACCGAATCCCACCCCAAAATACTCTCTAAAACCTATCGAAACTTGTACGAAAAAGCCCTCGGTTTCCTTGAAATTTCCCAAGTTTCCACCTAAGTTTCCCATTTTCACCCAGTCGAAACTTGAGTTTCCCTTGAATTCTTTACCATGGTTCCATCTAAGGGTTATGGTAGAAAGCATTGGGAAAATGTTTCTGCTAAGGGAACGTCTGCCCCAACAGTTCAAAGATCCGAGAATCTACCTTCCCCCGAATCTGAACAAGATATTACCATGATTTGCAAAGCCAGCTAGAAAAGCATCAAGATAAGAACGAAAAGTGTCCATGGAAAAGCGAGTAGAAGCCACGGGCTCAGCGGTATGGTGACGTTTGTGGGATGGGCCTCCCTCTTCGAAGTCCTCTCTTAACTCTTCTCACACTCTTGCTGAGTATCCTAGATGGTGCACTTTTTTGCAATAGAGGGATGAGCTAGAACAACACTGCAGAAGGAAGAAATTGACCAAGCCTTTCTTGGATGAAGCTTCTTGAATAGATTCAAACAACACTTAATTGAACCACAACCACCATTATGCCGAACAACTTTTGAACCTCTAGAGAAGTCCTTCTCGACCTCTTTGAGCGGGTCACCAAACATGTATGAAAGAAAGAAATCTTCATAACTTTTTCACCCAAATCCTTCTTTTTGGATTCTCCACCACCGTCACAATCCATTGAAAAAAAAAAAAAAAAAAAAAAAAAACTTAACAAGACATCCAAAACAAATTCAAGTTGTTTATGTCACACCCCACCCGCCAGTATTGGACCAGTCCGACAACCCATGGGTGTGATCCACAACCACAAGATCCTCAGTAACATCATCATTGATAATAAATACACAAAATGCCATAATCAAGAGCAAAGAATAATTCAATAATAGGTTAAGGAATAAATGATTCCAAAATCCATGGAAATTACACTAAAGGATATCAAAAGAATGTCTCAAAGGAGTGTATCGAAGGTAGGTAACGAAGTATGTAACAGTGGAAGCAAGAATTATCCAAAAATTGTTTCATCATGTTTATTATTGCCCTGCAACTTCTTAGGGACTCTATCTCATATTTCTCAATCCACGGAATCATGAGACCTTCCTTCATGGACTTGTCCAAGTGGCGGAAACCCAGGTTCTCATCCTGTCAATAGGTGTCATAAGAGCATTCCATGCACTCGTAGAAAGCTTTTGTTGATTAGGACTAGATCCCATTGATGCCTCCAGTACCTCTTCAGAGGTGTTCTCCTATGCATGGCAAATTTCTCCTGTTTCTGTGTAGACATCTAAAAAAAACAGAGGTAATCCACAAGGATGAGTTCTAACGAACTCAGTGAGGCAACAATTCCATATATGTACCAAAATCATGTAGTGAATAGAAGATGAAATAATGAAATGTAGAGTTATGAAATGCATCTAGTAATCTAACTATGCGAGTCTCTATTCAGGCATACATGCTTTAAGATGTAACATCAGCCCTCCTTTGGGTAGGTCTTGTCATTCTGATCTCTCACAAACTGGCTACCTCTGTTGGGATCCTGGGTAAGGGGTACGATCCTCATCATCAACCATGGCTAGGGTATAGGTCCACACTCTCTCACCACAACCATTGGTCTGAGTACTGGCGCATGTCGGGGATTCTAAACCCAATACAAGGTCCTATGGCAACACACTACATGTGGTCCAAATACCTTTCCTCATACTTATTATATTGTTAGTCCAGTATCCTTCTCCACTTAGGAATGTGAAACCTCACAAACTGATTACCTTTGTTGGATCCCATTCTTTAAACTTATGGTCATCCACATATTGTTGGGGCGAATGCTCTCATGTCCCCTCATGACACCCAAGCCGTCTTTTGGACGCCCATGAGCCCATCCTAACACATGCAATCCTGCCATTTCATGATAAATAGTGGACCACTGAGTCTCCTCACGAACTGGTTACCTCTTTTGGATGATACAGAGTCACGTCATTGCCATCACGAGTCACTCGGCTTCTATACCCTTGCCAATAGTAGCATGTAGGGCTATGTGCAATCTAGACCCTTAGTTATGTGGGACAACAACCATGAGAGTGCTAGGGGCATCAGGGGTAGTGTCCCATACCACAACCCTTGATATCTCAAGCTAGGAGTACCAAGCTTGGTATTCCCCAATCATAGCTGTCACATCCACCCAGCCAGTACCCTATCTGGCATACCCGAGTGTGTGATCCACAGCCTTGAAGATCAAGTATCGAGGAAATCATCCTCCCACATATGCAATAACATAATCATGAACATAATATAATCTATGCATAATGAAATAAACAAGAGATCCAAATAAGGAAATAAATGACAATGTAATCAGAGTGCGAAAATGATACCAAACATGTATAATCAAAAAGGAGTAGAGTGAGGCGGAATCTCACTCCACAGTTACAGCAGAATGTAGCTTATAAATCAAAAGAAAAACACAATTGTTCTCAAAGGAAAGTAAGGAAATGATAATCAAACTAAACAAAATGTTTTCTACTTTATAGAGAACGTCTTCATAAACATAGACTTCATCAACCACGCACAGATGTTCCCACTCCATGGAAGAGCTAATCATGGTAGGTAACATGATCACACGAGGAATCATCAACGTGATCTTCATAGTTGCCAGCACCTTGCGTATAGTATGCTTCTTCAGCTTGCGCTTCCTCATATCGTCCTTCATAGTATTCAGTACCTATAGAGTAGTCTAACAAAAGAAATTGCACAAAAAGGAGTGAGTTCAAAAGAACTCAGCAAGGCAAGTTAATCCACAACAACATAAATAACATTGCAGAACACAACATGATGCAATATGATATGAAACAGACAATGAATGTATGAATCTAACTCTATGTATGCTGGTCTCTATAGGCAGACATGCTTTAAGTCATAGCACCATACTTCTTTAGGAAGGTTTCAACACACAACGCCATTTGGTAGTGGGTCCAGCATCCCTTGGGACAATCCATGGATGGGGTATAAGTCACCGCTCTCTCACATCACCATTGGTCTAAGTATTGGCACATGTCAAGGTAAAACCTAGCCCAATGCAAGTCATCTACTTAGTCATATCAACTCAGAACCAGATACATCCATTCCTCGCCCCTGGCGATCCTTTCCGGTATCCTTCACACTAGAGTCAGCATAGTCCCTGACTACGGACTCATCAACCTATTGGTCATCCACAAATAACAGATGGGAAGCTCTCATGTTCCCTCACGGATTGGTTATCGATTTTGAGCGCCCATGAGCCCAAGTCTACTATTTGCAACACTACCAATAAATGGCCTCTCACGAGTAACCACAATGTGATTCATGTCCTCTCACGGATTGGTTACCGGTCTTGAGCGCCCATGAATCCCCATTGCTACCATGGGTCGTTCAGTCTCAATACCTTTCCAAATCGGGTCTGATCTAATGGGGGTATTCCTAACCAAACACTGCTAGACAAGCCCTAGGTATGACAATCAATAATTCAGGAAAGTGTCAAAGGGCACCATTGGAAACATCCCATACTATTCCCACTGATGTCCAAGGACAGAAATGTCGAAAGGACACTTCCCAATCCCAAATCATACCTATTCAATCACATTCTCAAATTAGTCACAACATACATAACCGATATCTCATCATATAGAAAGATTCACATACACATGATCAATCGCATATCTAACTAACAAGAATAAGTATTCATAATCAAAAGAACACATGAACATGATGCTACTGTAGTCAACATACTTACATTAGTAATAGAATAATAAGAAAATACATTTATGGTAGTGAATCTAAGAGAATCCAATAATAGTAACTAAGATTCATGCAATCTATGCAATTATGGAAATAACTGTCCTTACCTTAAATAGCTTTGATGAATATCCAAAGATCAAAGAGAGAGGTTCCAAACTTAGCAAATAAACCCTAAACAATCATAGATACATCATTCGGAAAGAGGCCTAAAAGATCAAAGATGAAATGAATCAAATTGAGAGAAAAACAAAGCTACTGACTTGCTTGGTCGATTGGGTGGTAGCTTGGTCCAGTCGACCAACCAATCGACCACCTGAGTCAGCACGAAGCAAAAATGTGAATTTTGACCCGAAACTCAATCTACAAGATCCGAAACTCTACGAAACTTGAAGGAAACCTCTAGAACAGTATTCTAACACTAAAGTAGTATAGATTAGCCACTAACAATGATCAAAAACACTACTTACTAATTTGAAATCATGACTCTCTAATTTGGTAAAAATCCTTAGTTTTCGATGAAAATATACTATGAATCCAAAGGAAAACTAAAGAAGATCAGATCTCATTCCAGTAGATGATAAGCAAGAGATCATACATGACAACATCATGCAAAACAAATCTATCATGCTTAAGAAATCGAATCTAGAGAGTGATCAAAGTTTCATGAGGGTTTTACAAGGATCATGGCGAAGATCAATGTAAATGTCATAAAACTTAAGAATGGAAGGAGATCAGTGAAGTGATGGTTGCTAACAGAGAATGCAACATCATCTTCATAGTCTCATCACAGAATTAAGACGTAGTAAGAATAAATCCCAAACAAGAAGAGATCACTAACCTTTGATTGAAGAATCGGAGATGAGAGGCTTGAGATCTTGCAAAAGTTCTTCGAATTCACCAAGGAAAGGCTTTGAGAGAGTCTTCCCACGTTCTCTGAGAGTTTTGGAGGCAGAGGATACTAAGAAATACGAAGTTCACTTAAGTAGAGAGCTAAAAACCCTAAACATAAGATTTTCTAGGATTTCTGGTTCTATTGGTCAATTGGTCCATCGACCACCCAGTCGACCAAGCCAATCAACAAGGCCAAGACAGGGAATTGAAGGCCCAACTCAAGTCCAAACCTAATGAGCTTCTCCCAACACAACATATGGCTTACCTAGTATAGAGAAATGCATTCGAATCATGTCCAACTATACCTTCAAGTCCATCAACTTAACTCATCTTCAACAAGGTGTAGTTTCCTTTCTAGTTCTTAACAAGCTTCCATGTATGGAACACCATCATCAAT